>NC_092335.1:46561944-46870462 GCF_046630445.1 Rutidosis leptorrhynchoides | reverse complement strand
TTCCAAAATATATATAGTTTGAGTTGTGATCAATACTGAGATACGTATACACTGGGTCGTGGATTGATTCAAGATAATATTTATCGATTTATTTCTGTACATCTAACTGTGGACAACTAGTTGTAGGTTATTAACGAGGACAGCTGACTTAATAAACTTAAAACATCAAAATATATTAAAAGTGTTGTAAATATATTTTGAACATACTTTGATATACATGTATATATTGTTATAGGTTCGTGAATCAACCAGTGGCCAAGTCTTACTTCCCGACGAAGTAAAAAATCTGTGAAAGTGAGTTATAGTCCCACTTTTAAAATCTAATATTTTTGGGATGAGAATACATGCAGGTTTTATAAATGATTTACAAAATAGACACAAGTACGTGAAACTACATTCTATGGTTGAATTATCGAAATCTAATATGCCCCTTTTTATTAAGTCTGGTAATCTAAGAATTAGGGAACAGACACCCTAATTGACGCGAATCCTAAAGATAGATCTATTGGGCCTAACAAACCCCATCCAAAGTACCGGATGCTTTAGTACTTCGAAATTTATATCATATCCGAAGGGTGTCCCGAAATGATGGGGATATTCTTATATATGCATCTTGTTAATGTCGGTTACCAGGTGTTCACCATATGAATGATTTTTATCTCTATGTATGGGATGTGTATTGAAATATGAAATCTTGTGGTCTATTATTATGATTTGATATATATAGGTTAAACCTATAACTCACCAACATTTTTGTTGACGTTTTAAGCATGTTTATTCTCAGGTGATTATTAAGAGCTTCCGCTGTCGCATACTTAAATAAGGACGAGATTTGGAGTCCATGCTTGTATGATATTGTGTAAAAACTGCATTCAAGAAACTTATTTTGTTGTAACATATTTGTATTGTAAACCATTATGTAATGGTCGTGTGTAAACAAGATATTTTAGATTATCATTATTTGATAATCTACGTAAAGTTTTTTTTAAACCTTTATCTATGAAATAAAGGTTATGGTTTGTTTTAAAAATGAATGCAGTCTTTGAAAAATGTCTCATATAGAGGTCAAAACCTCGCAACGAAATCAATTAATATGGAAGGTTTTTAATCAATAAGAACGGGACATTTCAATGACTAGGTTGGATAAAACCACGATCAAGTAGTTCTTGGATTTGACTTTGTAATTCTTGCTTTTTGGATGGAGCGAGTCTATATGGTGCACGTGCTACGGGTGCGGCTCCCGGAATAAGATCGATTTGGAATTCAACCGGTCTATGAGGTGGAAGACCCGGCAATTCGTCGGGAAATACATCGGAAAAGTCACTAACAATTGGCACATCATCGATATACTTCTCATCGGACTCAACTTTCTTAACGTGAGAAAGGATCGCAAAACAACCCTTACGGAGTAGTTTTCTAACTTTAATGCACGAAACGAGGTTGAGTCCGGTGCAACTCTTATCGCCATAAACAATCAAAGGTTCACTATTCTCGATAGGAATTCGGATTGCGTTAAGATCACAAAGAATGTGAGATTTCTTTTTGGCTAGCCAATTCATACCGATTATTACATCGAAGCTTCCTAGTTCCATGGGTATCAAGTCAATTTCAAACTCAATACCCAAAATGTTTAACGCACACCCCCGGTAATATGTGTGGGCACTCAATAGTTTTCCGTTGGCCACTTCAATGGTATAAGTGGTATCTAGTGGAAGTGGTGGAATGCTAAAAGAAGGAGTCAAAGTCTTGGATACAAAACATTTATCGGCACCCGAATCGAATAAGCAAGTAACATAAGAGTTGTTGAGAAGAAACGTACCCGTGACTAATTTATTATCATCTCGGGCTTCCTCGGTGTTAATGTTGAAGGCTCGGTCGTGTGTGTTGGGGTTGGCCTTCTTCTTCGGGCATTCGTTCCTATAATGGCCCGTTTGGCCACATTCGTAACAAGTGACTGTCCTTAGAGGATATGGCCCTTTTCGAGCGACGGGGGTGGCACTTGTGCAATTATTGGCCCTATGACCAACTCCTTGGCACCGGTGGCAAATTATCTTGCCACACTCACCCGAGTGGTGCTTGTAACATTTGTTGCAAAAAGGTTGAGTTCTGGCATAACCTTTCTTGCCGTCGTTGGTGAAAGACTTTTTGGTGAAGGTGTTGTTGTTGTAGTTGCTTGATGGAGTGGCTTCCCATTTTCTTTTGTTGCCGCCCGTTTTATCCTCGGCCTTAGGAGCCGGCAGTACTACTTCATCCACCGTTTCTATTAATTGGCGGGCCATGTTCAAAGCGGCTTGGTGATTAGCGGGTTTGGAGGACATCACACCTTGTTTGATGCTCTTTGGAAGACCATCCATATAGAGTTCAACCCTTTGAGATTCGGGGTTCACGAGATTAGGACACATCAAGGATAATTTGGAGAAACGTTGGTTATAGGCCTTGAGATCGTTTCTGACCGCCTTCAAAGTTCTTAGCTCTTGTTCGAGCTTTCGGGTCTCTTCGCGAGGGAAATATTCAACAATCATCTTTTCCCTTAAATCGGCCTAAGAGAGGGCATGAGCTTCATCGGTACCCACCGATTATACATAGGTGTTCCACCATATAAGAGCGACACCGGTGAGAGTGTGGGTGGAGTACTTGACCTTATCTTGGTCCCGAAAACCGCTTATGCTAAAGACGGCCTCCGTTTGTTCGAACCATCGAGTGAGAGTAACCGGTCCCCCGGTTCCATCATAAGTGTGAGGTTTGCACCCCATAAAAGCCTTGTAGGAGCACCCTTCATTAGAGTTACCGGCTCCTTGGTTGTTATAGTTATCGTTGTTGTTATTGTTGTTGTTGGAGGAGTGACCGGCCATGGCCGCCTCTACGGTGGTGGCCACCATTCGTTGTAGTGCTTGTTCGGGAGTCTCATGGTGTGGCACGCGACGAGGAGGCATTGTTCCTTCAAAACACAAGAATACCGTTGGTTAGTATTCTAAATAATACTAACCGTGATATGGAAATAAGATAGAGAGAAAACTTTCCTTGACTCGCCTTAAATTCTTTATGTCATAATGTCGGAATGTTCATATGAGTCACCGTAATATAATCCCAGAAATTATATTACCCTAATTCATATGTGCATTCGACACTATTTCATATAGTCAAGGTGGCGCGTCAATTAAATCAAGTAACGTGAGATTAAGATTGGATAACAATTAGATATGATAGAAGAGTTCGAGTATAATGCACAAGTAGTCAAGTAATTCCTACTTCAAGTCTATATGCCGGTTATAGTCTAGACTCACCAATGTACCCTATGACTCGGGGTTGACACCAATGAACTCTAAATCCCTACAACCAAAGCTCTGATACCATCTGTAGCGACCCGACCAAAGCATGTTTGACAGCGCCGTCTACGTAGGTCCCATTACATGGTCATAAGTCTTTAAGACAAAGTTTGACCGAAAATATGTCGCATTCATTTCATAAGTGTGGATGTTTCAAAGTTTACAAAAGTAGTTTCCATAACTAGTACATAACGATATTTAAAGTACAAATGAAACACGTGCGATACAGTTTAAAGTAGTCAAAAGACGCTCCACATATGCAAGTATACTCGACATCCAAAGCAAGTATCAAAAGAATGAGCGGAAGCATGTATCACCTAATGTTCAAGGACCTGAGAAAAACATAGAAATCTATCAACAAAAACGTTGGTGAAATCATAGGTTTAAGTAAGTAAGTGAGTAAAAGTAAGTCAAACCACAAGATTTGCATCATTGATAAATAGTAATACATTCTAAAAGTTAATATTCACGAGCACCCAATTATCAAGGCTTAACGTTTCCTTCAATAGTACCCCATCACAATAGTGTTAGAACATACACTGTTTCCTGAAAATATATTTCATCCGAATAACGGTAGCGAACCGTCCGAATGAGGGTTTGTCAAACCCATATGGCCATACAACATAAGTTCACGCCTACACTTACACCCTACAAGTGTAACTAATGATAATCGAATTGAGGATTTTGTTCTAAACTCGTATGTAGAATGTTTGTTTTCCTGTACTTGTGTTCACTTAGTCAAAAAGAAACGTTTATGTTTTCTCATCCCAAATGTAAGTCCAAACGAGTAAAAGTGGGACTATGATCTCACCTTGAGCGCAAGAGTAAATAAGTACTTCGACAAGTAACGTGTGCAAAGAACAATGCTAGTCTTGACCTAAACAAATAGGTTGTATCAATATTGATAATTATGTTTGATCAAAGAAGTTCAATTAGTCCTATGACTCGTTATGACTCGATTATGTAGCATGTGAATCAAATTGTCAAGTTTCATGCAAGATGCAAGTATAGAAACAAGTTAGGAATGTTGCATAGTCATTTGGTTAAGTTTGACAAAAAGTCAAACTTTGGTCGGTCAAAGTCAACGAAAAAGTCAACGCGTTCGGGTCGGGTCCCGAACTATTTTTCTGAGGTTTTTATTCATATATAAGCATGTTAGAACAAGTCTCATGTGAATCGGAGGTCCATAGCGTGCCAAACATTTTTCTTATTTTGACCAAGGAGGTCAGAAGCTGGACACGCCTTAGGTCGCGCCGCGACCCAAGGCTGCTGCGCCGCGGCATTTAACGGGTGCTGGTACCTGGTCAGTTTCAATTGTTCAAGTCTTTTTCCGAACTTCGATCAAACACAAAACACAAACCGTAAACACTTATGACACGCATCTTATATCGTTGAAAAGGTACTTTGACAAGGAACACAACTAAATACATTTTACCAACCAAAACCTTATTTGCAATAACCGACTTTTCAAATCAAATGATCAATCAATGCACACATTTAATGCTTCAAATTTTACAAGTGCACATTTATGATTCGGGTATTTAATGCATACATAAAACACGTCATTTTGTAGGTAATCAAGCATACAATACAACTAACTACTTACTAACAATAATTCATGGCATTCAATGCATCAAATATTCATTTCAAGCTTATCAAACCCTAACCCAAATTCACCAAATCAAGCACACCAAAGTTCATACTCAAGCTAGTTACTTCAAATAATAAAATCGAACATATAAATCATATATTCATGTTATACTTGAGCCATAGACACTAATTAACAACTTTATAAGTTAAAAACGTCAAGAACACAAAATCTAGTGATTTTAGAAAGTTACCCAAATGTAATGAAATTGGTATGGAATCGAAGAGGAAGTTACAAGGATTCCAAATATGTAATTTATTTTGATTGAAGCTTGCTTGAACGAATTTAGATGATGATTCTTGAAGATAAAGATTGAGATAAAAGTTGAAAGTATTAAATGAAAAGTGAAAATGAAAATGGAAAATAATGGGTGGAGGAGATGGAGTGTTGACCATTTGACCTAGTCAAATGTTTGGCACATGGGCAAGTTTGGTCCCTCTAGTTCCATTCGGGTGCGTGAATTACCTAACGAGATAATTTAAAACGCATATTAACGGGAGATGTTATAATTACATAACGGAATTTAAAATAGTATGACGGAAAGGTAAACGAAAAAAGGCGGGATGTTACACTTTGAAGCTCTAGATCATTTCTTGTCATTTCCATTAGGTTTACCTACTATACTTGAGGTAGTAATGATGTTCAGGATATCATTCGATTCATATATATATAACTATCTTATTCGAAGATTTAAACTTGTAATCACTAGAACATAGTTTAGTTAATTCTAAACTTGTTCGCAACTAAAGTAAATCCTTCTAACTTAACTTTTAAAATCAACTAAACACATATTATATATCTATATGATATGCTAACTTAATGATTTAAAACCTGGAAACACGAAGAACACCGTAAAACCGGACATACGTCGTTGTAGTAAAACTGGTGGCTGTTTTGGGTTAGATAATTAAAAACTATGATAAACTTTGATTTAAAAGTTGTTCTTCTAAGAAAATGTTATTTCATATGAGCATGAAACTATATCCAAAAATTCATGGTTAAACTCAAAGTGGAAGTATGTTTTTCAAAATGATCATCAAGATGTCGTTCTTTCGACGGAAATGACTATCTCTTTCAAAAACGACTTGTAACTTATATTTCCGACTATAAACCTATACTTTTTCTGTTTAGATTATTAATTCAATATGAAACCATAGCACTTGGATTCACTCAAAACGGATTTAAAACGAAGAAGTTATGGGTAAAACAAAATTGGATATTTTTGCTTGTTTTAGCTACGTGAAACTTTGTAACAAATCTATACTAACTATAACTTAACTAACTTGTATTGTATTATACATGTATTCTAACATATATTATGTAATCTTGATAGACCATAGACACGTATACAATGTTTTGACATATCATATCGACGTCATCTATATATATTATTTGGAATAACCATAGACACTCTATATCCGGTAATGATCGAGTTAGCTATACAGGGTTGAGGTTGATTCCAAAATAATATATATACTTTGAATTGTGATCGAGTCTGAGACTTGTATACACTGGGTCGTGGATTGATTCGAGATAATATATATTGATTTATTTCTGTACAACTAACTGTGGACAATTAATTATGGACTACTAATGTTGGACTGTCAACTTAACAAACTTAAATCATTAAAACGTAATAAAATATGGTATGAATATATTTCGATCATACTTTGATATATATGTATATATTTGTTATAGGTTCGTGAATCAACCCGTGGCCAAGTCTTATTTTCCGACGAAGTGAAAATACGTAAAAGTGAGTTATAGTCCCACTTTTAAAATCTAATATTTTTTGGATGAGAATACATGCAGTTTTATAAATGTTTTACAAAATAGACACAAGTATGCGAAACTACATTCTATGGTTGAATTATTATTACCGAATATCACCTTTTTTAGTCTGGTAATCTAAGAATTAGGGAACAGAAACCCTAATTGACTCGAATCCTAAAGATAGATCTATTAGGCCTAACAAACCCCATCCGGGTTACGGATACTTTAGTACTTCGATTTTATCATGTCCGATGAGAGTCCCGGAATGATGGGGATATTCTAGATGCATTCTATTAATGTTGGTTATCAGGTGTTCACCATATGAATGATTTTTATCTCTATGCAGTTTGTGCGAAATGCCTGATATGAGATGGATGTTTATGAAAAATGAAATCTTGTGGTCTATTGATATAATTTGATAAATATATAGGTTAAACCTATAACTCACCAACATTTTTGTTGACGTTTAAAGCATGTTTATTCTCAGGTGATTATTAAGAGCTTCCGCTGTTGCATGCTAAATAAAGATAGGAATTGGAGTCTGCATGCTTGTATAATATTGTTTAAAAACTGCATTCGGAGACTTAAGTTGTTGTGTAATATTATTGTAAACCATTATGTAATGGTCATGTGTAATCGCTATATTTTAGATTATCATTATTTTATAATCTTCGTAATACTTTAAAAACCTTTATCGATAAAATAAAGGTTATGGTTTGTTTTAAAAAAAATCGAATGCAGTCTTTGAAAAACGTCTCATATAGAGGTCAAAACCTCGCAACGAAACTAATTAATATGAAACGTTTATAATCGATATGAACGGGACATTTCAGTATTGTTAACGAGTAAAACGTCCTTAATCATTTTCATTAAAATAAATTATCAAGCTAATATACTTTTTAAAAAGGGAGTTGGTGCACCAGTATTTTTTGATTTTTTTTTTTTAATTTTGTATTATATTTATTGAGACTTGATTACTGGTTTGTTACTGCAGGTAATGACACTGTTGAAGAGGACGCCCAAAAGGCCTTATCTGAAAAACCAGAATTGATTTCTTCTGAAGTGAAGATGGATTCGGGTTTTGAAGAATCTAGTCTTCCTTTAGATTTAAACGAGACTTCTCCCATAACTTCTCCTGTTAAAAACGATGATCATCCTGTTGGACATAAACTCACATCATCTGTTGATTCCCATTTAGAATCCAACGCAGAAGAATCTTTTTTACAGGTGGCCAACGAGATCATTGACAAACCCGTTGAAATCCCTACCAATACATCAACCGCCATCAGTTCTTCAACTATTCCTAGTGAAGCCAGAGTCGAATCTTTAGTAAAAGAATCTGAGGCTGTCAGCTCACACTTGGACAAGCAAAAAATCCCAAATATTGTCCCTCAAGGTAACGATACATAACTCTGAAGTAGATCTCCTAATTTTGACCTCTTACTTATGAATGGGTCTATCTTGTCACAATTGCATTTGTATTGTTAACGTGAAAAACTTCCTAAATCGTTTTTATCAAGTTAATGTTAAATCTTACTTGTTTAACTCGGAATTTAGTTTAATTTTTTCTTTGGATAGTTGGAGATGTTATATTGCAGCAAAGGCCTCATTAACATTATTGCTCTTATGATCGCACTAGATATCCATTTGTGTTGAATCTACTATTATATGCAATTTGCTTCTAAATTTTTATTTAAAGCATACCGTTCATGTACTTTTTCTTATTTAATTAACTATGTCAATTGGTACAGGTGGATCAATTGTGAGGATCCTTCAATTAATCAGCAGCCATGGAATATACAAAAGGATAAATAACTTCAACGTATGGTTCAAAAGCAGTGGTTTAGTGATTGGATAAAATTTGCCAGAGAACTGAATACAAATAGGAGGCCTTTTCAATGTTTAGCTCGGTATTAAAGGAGTCTTAACGTGTCTATAATCAAGAGTGAATGGACTAGATCTGAAGATGAAGAACTTCAACATACAGTAGCCGAGTACAGTGACACTAATTGGCAGCTGGTTGCATCTACACTTGAAGGAAGAACTAGTACACAGTGCTCAAATAGGTCAGTTAGATTTTACTGATAATAGATTGCACTTGAAAACTTTATCTTTTTTAAGAAAGAGGAAGATTTGCTTTTTTATTTTCTTTGATATTTTAAAAGGGTAAATTTACAACTTTGTGAGTGATGAATGATATAAAATGAGGTGATAAATAACAATAGGAGGTGATGAATGATTAAAAACAAGATGAATGATAACTTTGTGAGTGATGAATGATATAAAATGAGGTGATGAGCGATAAAAATGAGGTGATGAATGATAAAAATTTTCAGATGAATGATTAAAATTTTTAATCATTTTATCACCTAGTTTTTATCATTCATCTTGTGTTTAATCATTCATCACCTACTTTTTATTATTCATCTTATTTTTTATCATTCATCACCTTCTTTTTTATAATTCATCACCTTATTTGTATCATTCATCACCTCTTTTTTGTCATTCATCTTGTTTTTTTTTTATCATTCTTCATCTCATTTTTTTGCAAACTTTTATCATTCATTATATCTTTTTTTATCATTCATTAAATCTTTTTTTTATCATTGACCTCCTTTTTATCATTCATCACCTAATTTTTATCATTCATCACCTTCTTTTTTATCATTCATTACCTTATTTTTATCATTCATCTTTTTTTTTATCATTCATCACGTTATTTTGTCATTCTTTGCTTATCATTCATCAGCTATCTTTATCATTCATCGGATATTTTTATCATTCATCAGATACTTTTTATCATTCATTATTTATCATTCATCAGCTACTTTTATTATTCATTTGGTACATTTTTTTATCAATTATCGGGTATTTTGATGAATGATAAATGCTTGATGAATGATACTATTTTTTGATAAATGAGAAGTGTTTGATTAATGATAGCATTATGATGAATGATAGCCGTTTTTGATAAAAGATAAGTGTTTTTTATATGAATGACAACAATTAGATGAATGATAATTGTTTGATAATTGGGCATTTGGTCTAGTGGTATGATTCTCGCTTTCGGTGCGGGAGGTCCCGAGTTCGATTCTCGAAATGCCCTATTCTTTTTTACAATACTAATCATATTATATCAACTATTTGAAATTCCACTACTTTTGTAAGTCTATTAAATGTTTGATGATATAAAAAATTTTATTGCAAGATAATCATTTTGTGATGAATGGTTATTGTTTTCTTATGAATGATAAGAGATTTTTAACAAATGATAAATATTAGATAAAAAATAATTTAGACAAATGATAATTTTTTCTAATGAATGATAAATGTTTGATGAATGATAATTGTCTGATGAAATGATAATTATTTGATGAATGATAATTGTTTTCCGATGAATATTAAATGTTTTTCGATGAATTATAATTTTTTTCGTTGAATGATAAATGTTTTTCAATGGATGATAAATGTTTTTCTGATGGTTGGTGGTGGTTAGGGTGGTTGGTGGTGGTGGTTGGTTGTGGTGGATGGTGGTGGTTGGTGGTGGTGGTTGGTGGTGGTGGTGGTTGGTTTTCGTGGGTGGTGGTTGGTTTTTGTGGTTGGTGGTTGGTTTTTGTGGTGGTTGGTCGTAGGTGGTGGTGGTTGGTGGTGGTGGTGGTTGTTAGTGCATGGTTGGTGGAGGTGGTGGTTGGTGATGGTTGTAGTGGGCGGTGGTCGTGGTGGTGCGTGGCGGTGGTTGGTGGTGTTGATTGATGGTGGGTGGTAGTGATGGGTGGTTGGTGGGTGATGTTGGTGGTGGCAGTGGTGGTGGTGGTTGGTGGTGGGTGTTGGTGGTGGTTGGTGGTGGTGGTTGATGGTGGTTGGCGGTGGTAGTTGGTGGTTAGTGGTGGTGATGGTTGGTGGTGGTGGTCATGGTGGCGGGTAGTGGTGGGTGGTGGTGGAGGTGGATGGTGGTCATGGTGGCGGGAGGTGGGTGGCGGTGGCGGTGGGTGGTGGTGGTGGCAGCGGGTGGTGGTGGCAGCGGTAGGTGGTGCTGGTTGGTGGTAGTGGTTGGTGGGTGGTGGTGGTGAGTAGTGGTGGTTGATGGGTGGTGGGTGGTGGGTGGTGGTGGGTGGTGGTGGTGGTTGGTGGTGGTGGTTGGTGATGGTTGGTTGTGGGTGGTGGTGGTGTTTGGTGGTTAGTGGTGGGGGTGGTTGGTGGTGGTGGTGCATGGTGGTGGTGGGTAGGTGGATGGTGGGTGGTGGTGGGTGGGTGGGTGGTGGTGGTTGGTGGTGGTGCGTGGTGGTGGTGGGTAGTGGGTGGTGGTTGGTAGTAGTGGTGGGTGGTGGTGGGTGGTGGTGGGTGGTGGTAGTTGGTGGTGGTGGTGGGTGGTGGTGGTTGGTGGTGGGTGGTAGTGGTGGGTGGTGGTGGGTGGTGGTGGGTGGTGGTGGTTGGTGGTGGTGGGTGGTGGTGGGTCGGGGGTGGTGGTGGGTGGTGGTGGTTGGTGGTGGTGGGTGGTTGGTGGTGGTGGGTGGTGGTTGGTGGTTGTTGGTGGTAGTGGGTGATGGTGGTGGGTGGTGGTTCGACGTGGTTGGTGGTGGTGGGTGGTGGTTGGTGCTGGGTGGTGTTGGTGGTTGGTGGTTGTTGGTGGTAGTGGGTGGTGGTGGGTGATGGTGGTGGGTGGTGGTTAGACGTGGTTGGTGGTGGTGGTGGGTGGTGGTGGGTGGTGGTGGTGGGTGGTGGTTGGTGGTGGTGGTTGGTGGTTGTGATGGTGGTGGTTGGTGGGGGGTGGTGGTGGGTAATGGTGGTGATTGTTGGTGGTGGTTGTTGGTGTGTGGTTGGTGGTGGTGGTGGTTGGTGATGGTTGTAGTGGGCGGTGGTCGTGGTGGTGGGTGGCGGTGGTTGGTGGTGCTGATTGATGGTGGTGGTTGGTGATGGTGGGTGGTTGGTGATGGTGGGTGGTGGTGGTGGGTGGTGGGTGATGTTGGTGGTGGTGGTTGGTGGTGGGTGCTGGTGGTGGTTGGTGGTTATGATGACCCGGAAATTTCTGACCAAATTTAAACTTAATCTTTAACGTTTCCGACACGATAAGCAAACTCTATCAAACTGAATCTCAAAATTCTTGAACTATTCAATTACCCTGTTTGTCCGACGATTCACGAACGTCATAACATGTATTATATAAACATAAGAGTTTTCAATATATACGGAATCATGCGAATAATATTTATATATGAAATGATAAAAATTTACTATTAAACGATGTTTTTCAAATTAAAAATTTTACGTATTAAGTCGTTATATTTTTATGATATAATTTTTGAAATTTTTTTTAAGAAACGAAGTTAAATTAAAAATGTACAATTTGCAAAGCACAACGTACAATAACGTGTAGCTTAAATAGTTGAATCGAAATTAATTCATTTAGTATTCATATGAATAGAAAATGAAACGAAATTAATTAATTTACTATTCACATGAAAGCGACATGATTGAAATTATTAATTATAAGTTACATAAAATACCCCCGAAGTATTTTAAAAATACGACTTTTAAAATCTTAATCGATTCGATTTTATTATTATATTATTATATTCTACTTTATTATATTATTATTTTATTATTATATTATTACTTTATTATATTATTATATTATTATAATTATAAACGTACGATTCCTTTTATTATTATATTATTATTTTATTACTTTATTATATTATTATATTATTATAATTAAACACGTTTGATTCCTTTTATTATTATAATATTATTTTCTAACTATATATATCGATCGATCGATTGCAGAAACACACACATATATGTACATATATATTTATTTCATATATTTTTATTCCGTAATAATTCTAGTGCAATATTCAAATTAAGTATTAGAAGTATACATAAAATACTACGACGGAGTTATGCTCGGGTGATTTTCAAAACGGATTTTATGAGCGGGATAGAGCTAAGGAAAATTATGGGTTATAGCTTTGGAGGTTATGGGTAATGTTCATGGGTATTGTTCGCAAGTCAAACCTAGTGTTTATCATCTCTGTTGCGTCTACGTACTTTCCTGCAATATTGAATCACAATATTGATACGTGAGCATTCATATCTTATCTTTTATATATTAATAGTGTATACATGTCTAGTGCTCGAGTATATATGTTTATGCATGCTTGTATGCTAAATTTCGTCATTAAACAGTTTATAATGAATCACGAATTAAATACATATATTACTGATAAAAGGTATATGATATGCATGTTTTTGGAAAGCTGGCGAAAATTCAATAACTTTTCATTTAGAAATCGCGTAATTTCGGTGAACGAATTAAAAGATATGATCAACTGAATTATGATTGACATTAATTGAAATTGCTCTTGAATCTGCAATTGATATTTAAACAACTTGTTTGTAAGATTGATAAATTAGATTTTTGAATATTTCCAGCCGAGTAAATGAATCCTTATACAAGGCACGTCTCGTTTTGTTGAACAATTGTCAAAATTGACTGTTTTATCATGTTTTAAAGCCTTATAAAAACTATAGTCTAATTTTACAAGAATTGGGAAACTATGTGAAATGTTAAAATGTTTCGATTGCCATGATCATTCAACTATAGTATTAAGTCAGATTGACTTTTTGAAATGACTTTTGATAAACTTTTGTATGTTGATCTCGAGCATTAGGATTGTGATACACTATGACCTGACCTAGCTTGATAGACATTTATTGACCAACATATGTTCTCTAGGTTGAGATCTACGATTATTTGGTAATCCGAGTTTCAGTCACATTTTGGTGAACGACTTTGTATGCTGCTAAGGTGAGTTTCATTGCTCGCTTTTTAATTGCTTTTGCAATCTATATTTTTGAGCTGAGAATACATGCACTTTATTTTAAATGCAATGGATACAATTACATACTAAATTCTACACCGAGTTTGAACTGAAAATCCCTTAGCTTTGGTAACTAGTAACTGTCAGTTATAAGAACTGGTGGACGCGAGTAGTAGTGTATGGATCCATAGGGCTTGACATCCCCGTCTGTTCCAGGTATAGAAACCCTAGCCTGAACTATAAAACAGACGTATGCTATTTGAGGTTAGTACACGTTAGTTTGCGTGTATTGTACATGTTGGTTGCATGTATGTTAAAACATGGGTACTTATTAAAACGTTAAAGTTTAGTTACCAGGGTGCTCAATCTTGTAGAATATTTTGATAAACGTTTCTGGATAAAACAACTGAAATCTTGTGATCCACTTTTATATACAGATTATGTGCAATACTAAAACTATGAACTCACCAACGTTTGTGTTGACACTTGTTAGCATGTTTATTCTCAGGTTTCCCAGAAGTCTTCCGCTGTTTGCTTATCACTTCTTGTCGGAAATTACCTGCTTATTATTCTTAGTCTAAACGCGTCTTACTGCATTGATTGCATAGATAGTGTATAGACAAAATTCATATCTTGGCATATCTATTACAGTAAACTTTGTCTGACATCTTCTGTAAAATCCTCCATAACTTATGGGATTCTGGTATTATAAATACATATGTAAACTATGTATTAAGGAGTACCAAATTAGTCCTATAATCTATTTCATTCCAAAAATCTTTTCCTTGATTACACGAAATGGATCCTGTATCTAGTTCAAATTCCTTAGATTCCGACAGCTATTCCGATATGGACTTCCACTCGAGCTCCGAAAGCAGCGTAACCAGAATGGATCAACCGATTAGCCATCATCTATTCTGGATGAATTAGGGATGGGTTCGTAGCCTACTTAATCATTGGAGACATGAAGAAGGCGATCCTTTCCATCCACCACATTCCCCTCTTGGCGAAGAACCTGAAGCACTTATGTAGTGACCCGAACTTTTCCATGTTTATATATATTAATTGAGATTGATATTTACATGACTAAATGTTTCCAACGTGTTAAGCAATCAAACTTGTTAAGACTTGATTAAATGAAATAATTTTCATATAGACAATTGATCACCCAAGTTGACCGGCGATTCACGAACGTTACAAAATTGTAAAAACTATATGTTGTGGTATATATAGACATATATATATGGTTGACATAAGATTATGATGAGTAATTATCTCACTAAATATATTAACAATGTGTGATATACATAAGAAATGAGATTACTAAGTTAAGAAACTCGAAATGATATATATAACGATTATCGTTATGATAACGTCTACTAAATACATATGTATCATATTAAGATATTGATACACTATATTTAACATGATAAAATGATATTTAAATATATCATTAAGTGTGTTAACAATGAACTACATATGTAAAAACAAGACTACTAACTCAAGAATTACGAAACGAGACTTATATGTAACGATTATCGTTGTAACGATATTTTAATGTATATATCATATTAAAAGATATATTAATATATCATAATATCATGATAATATAATAATTTAACATCTCATTAGATATAATAAACATTGGGTTAACAACATTTAACAAGATCGTTAACTTAAAAGTTTCAAATCAACATTTACATGTAACGACTAACGATGACTTAACGACTCAGTTAAAATGTATATACATGTAGTGTTTTAACATGTATTCATACAATTTTGAAAGACTTCAAGACACTTATCAAAATACTTCTACTTAACAAAAATTCTTACAATTACAACCTCGTTCAGTTTCATCAACAATTCTACTCGTATGCACCCGTATTCGTACTCGTACAATACAATGCTTTTATATGTATGTACTATTGGTATATACACTCCAATTATCAGTTCTTAGCAGCCCATGTGAGTCACCTAACACATGTGGGAACCATCATTTGGCAACTAGCATGAAATATCTCATAAAATTACAAAAATATTAGTAATCATTCATGACTTATTTTCATGAAAACAAAATTACATATCCTTTATATCTAATCCATATACCAACGACCAAAAACACCTACAAATACTTTCATACTTTCATTCTTCAATTTTCTTCATCTAATTGATCTCTCTCAAGTTCCATCTTCAAGTTCTAAGTGTTCTTCATAAATTCCATAAGTATAGTTTCATAAAAATCAAGAATACTACCAAGTTTGCAAGTTTACTTCCAAGCTTTCTAATCCATTCGAAGAAATCATCTAAGATCAAGGAACCTTTGTTATTTACAGTAGGTTATCTTTCTAATTCAAGGTAATATTCATATTAAAACTTTGATTCAATTTCTACAACTATAACAATCTTATTTCGAGTGAAAATCTTACTTGAACTGTTTTCGTGTCATGATTCTGCTTCAAGAACTTTCAAGCCATCCAAGGATCCTTTGAAGCTAGATCCATTTTTCTCATTTCCAGTAGTTTTATCCAGAAAACTTGAGGTAGTAATGATGTTCATAACATCATTCGATTCATACATATAAAGCTATCTTATTTTAAGGTTTAAACTTGTAATCACTAGAACATAGTTTAGTTAATTCTAAACTTGTTCGCAAACAAAAGTTAATCCTTCTAACTTGACTTTTAAAATCAACTAAACACATTTTCTATATCTATATGATATGCTAACATAATGATTTAGAACCTGGAAACACGATGAACACCATAAAATCAGATATACGCCGTCGTAGTGAAACCGGGGGCTGTTTTGGTTTGGATAATTAAAAACTATGATAAACTTTGATTTAAAAGTTATTCTTCTGGGAAAATGATTTTTCATATGAACATGAAACTATATCCAAAAATCTTGGTTAAACTCAAAGTGAAAGTATGATTTTTAAAATGGTCATCAAGATGTCGTTCTTTCGACGAAAATGACTACCTCTTTAGTAATTGACATGTAACTTAAATTTCTGACTATAAACCTATACTTTTTCTATTTGGATTCTTAAATTAGAATTCAATATGAAACCATAGCAATTTGATTCACTCAAAACGGATTTAAAATGAAGTTATGGGTAAAACAAGATTGGATATTTTTGATCTTTTTAGCTATGAGAAATGTTTAACAAATCTATACAAATCATATCCTAGCTAACTTATATTGTATTATACATGTATTCTAATATATTATGTAATCTTGGGATACCATAGACACGTATGCAAATGTTTTGACATATCATATCGACCTATGTATATATATTATTTGGAACAACCATAGACACTCTATATGCAGTAATGTTGGAGTTAGCTATACAGGGTTGAGGTTGATTCCAAAAAAATATATACTTTGAGTTGTGATTTAGCCTGAGACGTGTATACACTGGGTCGTGGATTGATTCAAGATAATATATATTGATTTATTTCTGTACATCTAACTGTGGACAACTAGTTATAGGTTACTAACGAGGACAGCTGACTTAATACACTCAAATCTTTAAAACATAATAAAAATGGTTGTAATTATATTTTGATCATAATTTGATATATATGTACATATTTGTATAGGTTCGTGAATCGATCTGTGGCCAAGTCTTATTTCCGAGGAAGGAAATATCTGTGAAAGTGAGTTATAGTCCCACTTTTAAAATCTAATATTTTTGGGATGAGAATACATGCAGGTTTTATAAATGATTTACAAAATAGACACAAGTACGTGAAACTACATTCTATGGTTGAATTATCGAAATCGAATATGCCCCTTTTTATTAAGTCTGGTAATCTAAGAATTAGGGAACAGACACCCTAATTGACGTGAATCCTAAAGATAGATCTATTGGGCCTAACAAACCCCATCCAAAGTACCGGATCCTTTAGTACTTCAAAATTTATATCATATCCGAAGGGTGTCCCGGAATGATGGGGATATTCTTATATATGCATCTTGTTAATGTCGATTACCAGGTGTTCACCATATGAATGATTTTTATCTCTATGTATGGGATGTGTATTGAAATATGAAATCTTGTGGTCTATTGTTATGATTTGATATATATAGGTTAAACCTATAACTCACCAACATTTTTGTTGACGTTTAAAGCATGTTTATTCTCAGGTGAATACTAAGAGCTTCCGCTATTGCATACTAAAATAAGGACAAGATTTGGAGTCCATGTTTGTATGATATTGTGTAAAAACTGCATTCAAGAAACATATGTCGATGTAATATATTTCTATTGTAAACCATTATGTAATGGTCGTGTGTAAACAGTATATTTTAGATTATCATTATTTGATAATCTACGTAATGTTTTTAAAACCTTTATTGATAAAATAAAGGTTATGGTTGTTTTAAAAATGAATGCAGTCTTTGAAAAACGTCTCATATAGAGGTCAAAACCTCGCAACGAAATCAATTAATATGGAACGTTTATAATCAATATGAACGGGACATTTCAGTTGGTATCCGAGGGTTAGTCTTAGAGAACCAGAAAATTTGCATTAGTGTGTCTTATCGAGTTTGTTAGGATGCATTAGTGAGTCTGGACTTCGACCGTGTTTTCTTTAAAAATGATTGCTTAACATTTTTGTTGGAAACTATATATTATTAACATGTAAATATTATGTGATATATTAATCTTTTAACATGTTTGATATTGTGTGATAGATGTCTACCTCTAGCACAAATCCTATTGACTCACCTAATAATAACAAAGAGTCGAATATATATTGGCAAGATTCACAAGTTCCCAAAGAACTGGAAGAAGAGGAAACGGAACCGGAAGAAGAGGAACCGTAAGAAGAGGAACCAGAAGAAGAGGAACCGGAAGAAGAAGAGGTTCCGAAGGGGGGAATAGTAGGAACCACAGAAAACCGGTCAAATAAAAGAAAATCCTCAACCAATGGACCAAAGTTAATAATGGTCAATGATGTTTCCGCTTAAGGAAGCAAAATATTGGGAAAATTACCAATTTTTCGATGAATCGGATCCTGATGAGGATTCCGATGATGTTATAGAAATTACTCCGACCCAATTTAATGAGGCAAAAGAAAATAATAAGGGAAAAGGCATCAAAATAGAGAAATCTGATTCCGACCCCGATGAACTTTATATGTACCGTCAACACCCGTATTTTCAATATCGTGACAATAACCCGGGAACCTCTAAACCACCAGGTTTTTCTAAACCAATGTGGAAAATGACGACTCGTATTAGAGGAACATCATATATCCCTAGAAGATTAGGAAAAAGAACCAAGTCCGAAGAAGAAGAAGAAACCAGTGATTCAGATTAGAGGGGTGTGAGCATGTTGTGTAATAAATGTATTGTAGTGTGCTTGTACTTTTATGTTCTATGTAAAAATTGCTTCTATGTAAAAATTGCTTGTATTGTTTGTTATTACGAATCTAATCCTTGTCTGTTTTACAGTATAAAAACAAAATGGACGTTAAGGGTAGACAACCGAATATTTTAGAAGACCTACCAGAGGATATGATTGAGGAAATCTTGTCTAGAGTCGGTCAGAATTCATCAGCACATTTAGTTATGGCAAAATTAACTTGTCAAACATTTGAAAGACTTTCCAGAAATGTCTTAGTTTATAAAAGGCTTTCCTTTGATAGGTGGGGTATATCACATTGGGGAGACTTTAAGTTACGCCGTGTTTTCTTTAAAGCGTTAAATGCGGGGAACCCAAATGCAATTTTACGCTACGGGTTAAGAACCTATTTTGACTCAACATATCCCAACATAGCATTTCGTAAATTAGAAAGAGCTTCTAACATGCAACATAAAGAAGCATGTTATGCTTAAGGGTTAGTGATGTTCGCTTCTTACCAAAGTGAGAAAAAGAACATCGGATTGCAGCTTTTAAATAAAACTTTCCGACAAGTGACGGATTCAGTAGTTGGGGTGAGAAACAAGGTTTTTAGATTATTACGGGGCTGTTGGACATTACGAAACTCTCGTCCTTTTGACGACATTACAACATGCTGCCTAGCCAATGGTCAAAACGATTATTTTCCACAAGACCAAGGATGGGAAGTCGTCTTAGTAAAACCAGAATGCATGACTTGTTTCTGGACTTATGAATTACGTGTCTTTATTTTCTTTGCTGAACAACTTGCGTATTAACTAGATTTATCTTCAAAACTGTCATGTATCATAGTGTACTATATTTCATGTTATATGTAATATAGCGAAGTTGTAAGTTTGAAGAATATTTGTATGTGATATATTATTATAATCAGTTTTTCATATGGAATTGTAGTAGTTGAATTGTATATTAGCTACTAAGTATGAACTTAACGGGTCGGTAGTACCCGAATTTAAACTTATAAAATGTTAATATGAAGAAAAAGCTTTTATAAATGAGTTCATATTATACTACGAGATACTATTGACTACTCTTAATATTCTGTATGATTAACTTGTTTCATTTGACTATTTTGAAGGAAATGGAACCGACTACTCGACACACCTTGAATATGAGCGAAGAGGAATTTCGTGCCTTTCTTGCTTCAAACATAGCCGTAGTACAGGCCGCGCTACATACCAACAATAACCATCAATACATCTAACGGCGCAAGAAATCGTGTAGGATGCTCCTACAAGGAATTCACTGCCTGCAAACCTTCAGAATTTGATGGGACCGAAGGACCAATCGGATTGAAATGGTGGACCGAGAAAGTTGAATCGGTGTTTGCCATAAGTAAGTGTGCTGAAGGAGACAAAGTGAAGTATTCTACGCATACCTTCACAGGTATTGCGTTAACATGGTGGAATACCTATCTATAGCAAGTGGGACAAGATGCTGCTTATGCGCTACCGTGGTCAGCATTCAAGCACTTGATGAACGAGAAGTACCGTCCCAGAACCGAGGTCAATAAGCTCAATTCAGAACTTAGAGGTTTACGAACACAGGGATTTGATATTACTTCGTACGAAAGACGATTCACAGAATTGTGCCTATTGTGTCCGAGAGCGTTCGAAGATGAGGAAGAGAAGATCGACGCGTTTGTGAAAGGGTTACCGGAGAGAATCCAAGAAGATATAAGTTCACACGAGCCTGCCTCCATACAAAAGGCATGTAGAATGGCTCACAAACTAGTGAACCAGATTGAGGGAAGAATTAAAGAACAGGCTGTCGAAGAGGCCAATGTGAAGCTAGTCAAAAAAAAGTGGGAGGAAAACGGTGATAAGAGTCACCAAAACAACAACAACTATCCCAACAATCGCAACATCAATCGCAACTACAACAAACGGCACAACAACAACAATAACAACAACAACTACAACAATCATCCCAACAGCAATAACAACCGCAACAACAACAACAACAATCAGAAGCAGCTATGCCAAAGGTGTGAAAAGTATCACTCGGGGTTCTGCACCAAATTTTGCAACAAGTATAAAAGAAATGGTCATAGCGCGGCGAAGTGTGAGGTCTACGGACCAGGGGTTAACAGAACGAAAGGAACAAATGGTGTCGGAATGAGTAATGGCGGAGCAAGTAGTGTCGGAGTAAGTTATGCCAATGTAGTTTTTTATAAATGTGGAAAACCGGGCCACATTATTAGAAATTGCCCAAACCAGGAGAACACGAATGGACAAGGTCGCGGAAGAATTTTCAATATTAATGCGGCAGAGGCACAGGAAGACCCGGAGCTTGTTAGGGTACGTTTCTTATTGACAATAAATCTGCTTACGTTTTATTTGATTCGGGTGTGGATAGAAGCTATATGAGTAGAGATTTTTGTGCTAAATTAAGTTGTCCATTGACGCCGTTGGATAGTAAATTTTTACTCGAATTAGCAAACGATAAATTAATTTCAGCAGATTATATATGCCGGAATTGAGAAATTAAACTGGGTAGCTAAATATTTAAGATTGATTTGATACCAGTAGAGTTAGGGAGTTTTGATGTAATAGTTGGCATGGACTGGCTGAAGGAGATGAAAGCAGAGATCGTATGTTACAAAAATGCAATTCGCATTGTACAAAAAGAAGGAGAACCCTTAATGGTGTACGGAGAAAAGGACAACACGAAGCTACATCTTATTAGTAATTTGAAGGCACAAAAACTAATAAAAAAAGGTTGCTATGCTATTCTAGCACACGTCGAGAAAGTACAAACTGAAGAAAAGAGCATCAATGATGTTCCCGTCGCAAAAGAATTTCCCGATGTATTTCCGAAAGAATTACCGGGACTACCTCTACATCGATCTGTTGAATTTCAAACAAATCTTGTACCAGGAGCTGCACCAATAGCTCGTGCTCCTTACAGACTCGCACCCAGCGAGATGAAAGAACTGCAAAGCCAACTGCAAGAACTATTAGAACGTGGTTTCATTCGACCAAGCACATCACCATGGGGAGCTCCTGTTTTGTTTGTCAAGAAGAAGGATGGTACATTTAGGTTGTGTATTGACTACAAAGAGTTGAATAAACTTACCATCAAAAACCGTTATCCACTGCCGAGAATTGACGACTTATTTGATCAACTATAAGGCTCGTAGGTTTATTTGAAAATCAATTTACGTTCTGGATATCATCAAATGCGAGTAAAGGAGGATGATATTCCAAAAACTGCTTTTAGGACGCGTTATGGTCATTACGAATTTATGGTTATGCCATTCGGATTGACTAACGTACCAGCTGTGTTCATGGACCTTATGAACCGAGTGTGTGGGCCATATCTTGACAAGTTTGTCATTGTTTTCATCGATGACATACTTATTTACTCAAAGAATGATCAAGAGCATGAAGAACATTTGAGAAAATTGCTAGAAGTATTGAGGAAAGAAAAACTGTACGCTAAGTTTTCAAAGTATGCATTTTGGTTGGAAGAAGTTCAATTCCTCGGTCACATAGTGAACAAAGAAGGTATCCAGGTGGACCCGGCAAAGATCGAAACCGTTGAAAAGTGGAAAACCCCAAAAACTCCGAAGCATATACGTCAATTTTTAGGATTGGCTGGTTACTATAGAAGATTCATCCAAGATTTCTCCAAAATAGCAAAACCCTTAACTGCATTAACGCATAAAGGGAAGAAATTTGAATGGAAGGATGAACAAGAGAAGGCGTTTCAGTTATTGAAGAAAGAGCTAACTACGGCACCTATATTGTCATTGCCTGAAGGGAATGATGATTTTGTGATTTATTATGACGCATCAAAACAAGGTATCGGTTGTGTATTAATGCAACGAACGAAGGTGATTGCTTATGCGTCTAGACAATTGAAGATTCACGAGCAAAATTATACAACTCACAATTTGGAATTGGGTGTTGTTGTTTTTACATTAAAGACTTGGAGGCATTATTTATATGGAGTCAAAAGTATTATATATACCGACCACAAAAGTCTCCAACATAAATTTAATCAGAAGCAACTGAATATGAGATAACGCAGGTGGATTGAACTGTTGAATGACTATGATTTTGAGATTCGATACCACCCGGGGAAGGCGAGTGTGGTAGCCGACGCTTTAAGTAGAAAGGACAGAGAACCTATACGGGTAAAAGCTATGAATATAATTATTCGTACTAACCTTACTACTCAAATAAAGGAGGCGCAACAGGGGGTTGTAAAAGAAGGAAAGTTGAAGAATGAGATACCCAAAGAATCAGAGAAACATCTTAATATTCGGGAAGACGGGACCCGATATAGGGCTGATAGAATTTGGGTACCAAGGTTTGGAGATGTGAGAGAAATGGTACTTAAAGAAGCACATAAAACCAGATATTCAATACATCCCGGAGCGGGGAAGATGTATAAAGATCTCAAGAAACACTTTTGGTGGCCGGGTATAAAAGCCGATATTGCTAATTATGTAGGAGAATGTTTGACGTGTTCTAAGGTCAAAGCTGAACATTAGAAACCATCAGGTCTACTACAAAAACCTGAAATCCCGAAATGGAAATGGGAAAACATTACCATGGATTTCATTACTAAATTGTCAAGGACTGCAAGTGGTTATGATACTATTTGGGTAATAGTTGATCGTCTCACCAAGTCAGCACACTTCCTACCAATGAGAGAAGATGACAAAATGGAGAAGTTGGCGCGATTGTATTTGAAGGAAGTTATCTCCAGACATGGAATACCCGTCTCTATTATCTCTGATAGGGATGGTAGTTTTGTTTCAAGGTTCTGGCAGACGTTGCAACAAGCATTGGGGACTCGTCTAGACATGAGTACTACCTATCATCCACAAACTGATGGGCAGAGCGAAAGGACGATACAAACGCTTGAAGACATGCTACGAGCATGTGTTATTGATTTCGGAAACAGTTAGGATCGACACCTACCGTTAGCAGAATTTTCCTACAACAACAGTTATCATTCTAGTATTGAGATGGCGCCGTTTGAGGCACTTTATGGTAGAAAGTGCAGGTCTCTGATTTGTTGGAATGAAGTGGGGGATAGACAGATTACGGGTCCGGAGATAATACAAGAAACTACCGAGAAAATCATCCAAATTCAACAACGATTGAAAACCGCCCAAAGTCGACAAAAGAGCTACGCGGACAGTAAAAGAAAAGATATAGAGTTTGAAATTGGAGAAATGGTCATGCTTAAGGTTTCACCTTGGAAAGGCGTTGTTCGATTTGGTAAACGGGGGAAACTAAATCCAAGGTACATTGGACCATTCAAGATTATAGATCGTGTCGGACCAGTAGCTTACCAACTGGAGCTACCTCAACAACTTGCAGCTGTACATAACACTTTCCACGTCTCGAATTTGAAGAAATGTTTTGCTAAAGAAGATCTCACTATTCCGTTGGACGAAATCCAAATCAATGAAAAACTTCAATTCATTGAAGAATCCGTCGAAATAATGGATCGTGAGGTTAAGAGACTTATGCAAAACAAGATACCGATTGTTAAGGTTCGATAGAATGCTCGTAGAGGACCCGAGTTCACCTGGGAGCGTGAAGATCAGATGAAGAAGAAATACCCGCATCTATTTCCAGAATATTCGTCAACACCTTCAACAGCTTAAAATTTCGGGACGAAATTTATTTAACGGGTAGGTACTGTAGTGACCTGAACTTTTCCATGTTTATATATATATTAATTGAGATTGATATTTACATGACTAAATGTTTCCAATGTGTTAATCAATCAAACTTGTTAAGACTTGATTAAATGAAATAAGTTTCATATAGACAATTTATCACCCAAGTTGACCGGCGATTCACGAACGTTACAAAATTGTAAAAACTACATGTTGTGGTATATATAGACATATATATATGGTTGACATAAGATTATGATGAGTAAGTATCTCACTAAATATATTAACAATGTGTGATATACATATGAAATGATATTACTAAGTTAAGAAACTCGAAATGATATATATAACGATTATCGTTATGATAACGTCTACTAAATACATATGTATCATATTAAGATATTGATACACTATATTTAACATGATAAAATGATATTTAAATATATCATTAAGTGTGTTAACAATGAACTACATATGTAAAAACAAGACTACTAACTCAAGAATTACGAAACGAGACTTATACGTAACGATTATCGTTGTAACGATATTTTAATGTATATATCATATTAAAAGATATATTAATATATCATAATATCATTATAATATAATAATTTAACATCTCATTAGATATAATAAACATTGGGTTAACAACATTTAACAAGATCGTTAACTTAAAAGTTTCAAATCAACATTTACATGTAACGACTAACGATGACTTAACGACTCAGTTAAAATGTATATACATGTAGTGTTTTAATATGTATTCATACACTTTTGAAAGACTTTAAGACACTTATCAAAATACTTCTACTTAACAAAAATGCTTACAATTACATCCTCGTTCAATTTCATCAACAATTCTACTCGTATGCACCCGTATTCGTACTCGTACAATACACAGCTTTTAGATGTATGTACTATTGGTATATACACTCCAATGATCAGCTCTTAGCAGCCCATGTTAGTCACCTAACACATGTGGGAACCATCATTTGGCAACTAGCATGAAATATCTCATAAAATTACAAAAATATTAGTAATCAATCATGACTTATTTACATGAAAACAAAATTACATATCCTTTATATCTAATCCATATACCAACGACCAAAAACACCTACAAACACTTTCATTCTTCAATTTTCTTCATCTAATTGATCTCTCTCAAGTTCCATCTTCAAGTTCTAAGTGTTCTTCATAAATTCCATAAGTATAGTTTCATAAAAATCAAGAATACTACCAAGTTTGCAAGTTTACTTCCAAGCTTTCTAATCCATTTAAAGTAATCATCTAAGATCAAGGGACCTTTGTTATTACAGCAGGTTATCTTTCTAATTCAAGGTAATATTCATATTCAAACTTTGATTCAATTTCTACAACTATAACAATCTTATTTTGAGTGAAAATCTTACTTGAACTGTTTTCGTGTCATGATTCTGCTTCAAGAACTTTCAAGCCATCCAAGGATCCTTTGAAGCTAGATCCATTTTTCTTATTTCCAGTAGTTTTATCCAGAAAACTTGAGGTAGTAATGATGTTCATAACATCATTCGATTCATACATATAAAGCTATCTTATTCGAAGGTTTAAACTTGTAATCACTAGAACATAGTTTAGTTAATTCTAAACTTGTTCGCAAACAAAAGTTAATCCTTCTAACTTGACTTTTAAAATCAACTAAACACATGTTCTATATCTATATGATATGCTAACTTAATGATTTAAAACCTTGAAACACAATGAACACCATAAAATCGGATATACGCCGTCGTAGTGAAACCGGGGGCTGTTTTAGTGTGGATAATTAAAAACTATGATAAACTTTGATTTAAAAGTTATTCTTCTGGGAAAATTATTTTTCATATGAACATGAAACTATATCCGAAAATCATGGTTAAACTCAAAGTGAAAGTATGATTTTCAAAAGGGGGATGATTCTCACACACTATTTTTTGATCCTCACACACTAATTTACTTAAAATCCTCCCTAATAATAGGGTAAAAGGGTGTGTGAGGATCAAAAAACAGTGTGTGAGAATCATCCCCTTTTCAAAATGGTTATCAAGATGTCGTTCTTTCGACGGAAATGACTACCTCTTTAGTAATTGACATGTAACTTAAATTTCCGACTATAAACCTATACTTTTTATGTTTGGATTCTTAAATTAGAGTTCAATATGAAACCATAGCAATTTGATTCACTCAAAACGGATTTAAAATGAAGAAGTTATGGGTAAAACAAGATTGGATATTTTTGATCTTTTTAGCTATGAGAAATGTTTAACAAATCTATACAAATCATATCCTAGCTAACTTATATTGTATTATACATGTATTCTAATATATTATGTAATCTTGGGATACCATAGACACGTATGCAAATGTTTTGACATATCATATCGACCTATGTATATATATTATTTGGAACAACCATAGACACTCTATATGCAGTAATGTTGGAGTTAGCTATACAGGGTTGAGGTTGATTCCAAAAATATATATACTTTGAGTTGTGATTTAGCCTGAGACGTATATACACTGGGTCGTGGATTGATTCAAGATAATATATATCGATTTATTTCTGTACATCTAACTGTGAACAACTAGTTGTAGGTTACTAACGAGGACAGCTGACTTAATACACTCAAATCTTTAAAACATAATAAAAATGGTTGTAATTATATTTTGATCATACTTTGATATATATGTACATATTTGTATAGATTCGTGAATCGATCCTTGGCCAAGTCTTATTTCCGAGGAAAGAAATATCTGTGAAAATGAGTTATAGTCCCACTTTTAAAATCTAATATTTTTGGGATGAGAATACATGCAGGTTTTATAAATGATTTACAAAATAGACACAAGTACGTGAAACTACATTCTATGGTTGAATTATCGAAATCGAATATGCCCCTTTTTATTAAGTCTGGTAATCTAAGAATTAGGTAACAGACACCCTAATTGACGCGAATCCTAAAGATAGATCTATTGGGCCTAACAAACCCCATCTAAAGTACCGGATGCTTTAGTACTTCGAAATTTATATCATATCCGAAGAGTCTCCCGGAATGATGGGGATATTCTTTTATATGCATCTTGTTAATGTCGGTTACCATGTGTTCACCATATGAATGATTTTTATCTCTATGTATGGGATGTGTATTGAAATATGAAATCTTGTGGTCTATTGTTACGATTTGATATATATAGGTTAAACCTATAACTCACCAACATTTTTGTTGACATTTAAAGCATATTTATTCTCAGGTGAATACTAAGAGCTTCCGCAGTTGCATACTAAAATAAGGACAAGATTTGGAGTCTATGTTTGTATGATATTGTGTAAAAACTGCATTCAAGAAACATATGTCGATGTAATATATTTCTATTGTAAACCATTATGTAATGGTCGTGTGTAAACAGTATATTTTAGATTATCATTATTTGATAATCTACGTAATGTTTTTAAAACCTTTATTGATAAAATAAAGGTTATGGTTGTTTTAAAAATGAATGCAGTCTTTGAAAAACGTCTCATATAGAGGTCAAAACCTCGCAACGAAATCAATTAATATGGAACGTTTATAATCAATATAAACGGGACATTTCAACTTACCGGCTGTGATGACCCGAAAATTTCTGATCAAATTTAAACTTAATCTTTGTATGATCAACATTTCTGACGCGATAAGCAAAGTCTGTAAAACTGAATCTCAAAATTTTTGAACTACTTTCATATATTCAAATACCTTTCGGTTGTTCTCGACGATTCATGAAAAATTATATGTATGTATATATATATATATATATATATATATATATATATATATATATATATATATATATATATATATATATATATATATATATATATATATACAAGTAAAAATGACTTTCCTACAGTAAAACACTATTTGCTACAGTAAAAATGACTTTGCTACAGTAAAACACTATTTGCTACAGTGAAACCGTATTTTGCTACAGTGAAACCGTATTTTGCTACAGTGAAACCGTATTTTGCTACAATGCTACAGTAAAACCATATTTTGCTACAGTAAACACTATTTGCTACAGTAAAATACTATTTGCTACAGTAAACACTATTTAATGTCGACGAACTAGCAAACAAAAACGGATAAGGCGGCCATGCGATCGCATGACAAAAACACAGAAAACTCATGCGATCGCATGAGGTACTGTAGCAGGCCACATACTATAAAAGCTTGATCTGGTCTCGAGTTTCTTTCCTAATTTATTCCTCTGTATTATTATTTATTATATTATTATTATTATTATTATTATTATTATTATTATTATTATTATTATTATTAAGATTAATATTATTATTATTAATCTTATTATAATATTATTATTAGTAGTATATATACATAAAATACTACGACGAGGTTATGAGCGTGTCACCTTCTAAATGGGTTTTGAGCGGAATAGAGCTAAGGAAATTATGTGTTATTGCCAAGGAGGTTATGAGTAATGTTTGAGGGTATATTTATTAATCAAATCTAGTGTTTATCATCTCTATTGCGTCTACGTACTTTTCTACAATATTGAATCTCAATATTAATACGTAAGCATTTATATTTTATATTTTATAAATTAATAGTGTATACATACTAGTGCTCGAGTGTATATATTTATACATGCTTGTATGCTAAATTTTGTCGTTAAACAGTTTATAATAAATCACGAATTAAATACATATATTACGGGAAAAAGGTATATGATATACATGTTTTCGGAAAGCTGACAAAAAATTAATAACTTTTCATTTAGATATCGAATAGTTTCGAGGAACGAATCAAAAGATATGGTCAACTGAATTATAATTGACATTAATTGGAATTGCTTTTTGAATCTGCAATTAATACTTAAACAACTTGTTTACGAGATTGATAAAATGGATATTTGAATATTACCAACCGAGTAAATGAATCCTTATATAAGGTACGTCTCGTTTGTTGAACAATTGTCAAAATTGACTTTTTGAAACAACTTTGAATAACTTTTGTATGTCAATTTCGAGCATTAGGATTGTGATACACTATGACCTGACCTAGCTTGATAGACATTTATTGACCAACATATGTTCTCTAGGTTGAGATCTACGATTATTTGATATACCGAGTTTCGGTCACATTACGATGAACAACTTTATGTGCTGCTAAGGTGAGTTTCATTTGCTCCCTTTTTAATTGCTTTTGCAATCTATATTTTTAGGCTGAGAATACATGCACTTTATTTTAAAAACAATGGATACAAGTACATACTAAATTCTACACTGAGTTTGAACCAAAAATCCCTTAGCTTTGGTAACTAGTAACTGCCAGTTATAAGAACTGGTGGGCGCGAGTAGTAGTATATGGATCCATAGGGCTTGATATCCCTGTCCGAGCTAGAGCACTAGCCTTTTAAGGGACGTATGCTATTTGAGAAGCGTACACGTTGGTTTGCGTGTATTATTAAGATGATTATACAAAGGGTACAAATTATATATACGTTAAGTTTAGTTACCAGGGTGCTCAATTTCGTAGAATATTTTGATAAACGTTTCTGGATTGAACAACTGAAATCTTGTGATCCACCTTTATATACAGATTATGCGCAACATTATAACTATGAACTCACCAACCTTCGTGTTGACACTTGTTAGCATGTTTATTCTCAGGTTCCCTAGAAGTCTTCCACTGTTTGCTTATATGTTAGACAAGCTATGTGCATGGAGTCATACATGGCATATTTTTCAATGTTGCATTCACCAAATCATCACCATGTATCTTATTTTGACTGCATTGTCAACGGAAGTATTATTGTAAATTATTATATTATGGTGATTGTCTATATGTAAAAATCATTAGATGTCGAAAACCTTTGATTTAAATATTCATTTATGGTGTGCCTTTTCAAAAGAATGCAATGTTTATAAAACGTATCATATACAGGTCAAATACCTCGCAATGAAATCGATGAATGACGTGTTCATCCATATGGATTTGAAGCGATCGTCACACCGGCGAACCTATTCGTAATACTATTTTCTCTCTCATTTCCAGAGTATCTCATCACGATTATATACTATCCCATATTATAAATCTTATTTATCCGATCGTTCGAACCACCGATCATCCCGGTATAATAGAAGAAGTCAACGAGCTTCGTGCTCGGGTAGTGGCTTTGGAGAATATGGTGCAAGGGTTACGAACACCAGCAGCAGCACCAGTAGCATAACCAGTACCACCATCATCAACACCAACAATATCATTACCACCACCAACAATCACATCCGCATCACACGCCTCAACATCATAATCTGTACTTCGGATATCAACATCATACGCACCATGGATACCAAGGAGTATCAACAACAAGAACAACAACAAACGATGAAGTATGGATTCATAACTTCATCGGAGAAATATCCTACGACGATTATATAATCTATAATCTTAGAGATTATCTATTCTAGCCCTAACCATAAATCAGATGAGTGAACCAAAATGATAGAATGAAGAGTAGAAACCTTGACAAGAATGGTGCGTAAGGTATAAGCTAGACTTGTTTTACCAACAGCATCAACAGTACCCTTAGCCTCACCAGCACAGTCAGTGTTTTCAACATCGTCAGAATCAGCAGCACCTCTAACATCACAAGCTCCGCCAGTTCAAGAATCACCGTGGACATCATTATGAATCAATAACGTGTATATTGTATCAACGAGTTATTAAATATTAACTCATTCCCTCTGAAGAATTTATATATATATCTTATATATATAAATTTTTAAACCATAATAAATCTTTTCGTACTAAGCTATTATGTATGAATTGAAAAAGGGTAAATATTACTCGGTTAAATTCATATTACTAATATGCTATGATGTATATCCTTCGTTAACAACTTAACCTTCATTAACTACAATCTCTGTTTCAACTCAATGAATTTTATTTCATAATAAACCAAGTGTATTATTTAATTACATAATTGATTTTACATTTTCATTTTTGATATACTCGAAACTTTCCAGAAAACACCATCTGTTCCTTGTAAGGTTCACAAGAATTCCACGAGCACCAACATCCTTCACCGAGGAATAAGAATAAATAATGAAGTATCGATTACATTAGCGAAATACTCCGCAAATATTATGTAATCTTTAATGTTTTAGAGATTAATCACTTCTAAGTCAAGCCGAAAACCAAATGAGCATAATATGATATTAACTCATTAACTCTGTATTACAACTGAAGAAAATATACATACATATATTTTCATAAAGATTGTAATGAAAATTCTTTTGTACAAAATATTACTTGTGAAATCTTTAACGGGTAGGTAATACCCGAAAAATATTTAAGTTCACAATTAATATGTTACACTATACATTCTTCAATTTTGATTCAAAAATTATTAACTATACTCACTATCTTCACAGTGATACACAATCATTTCATACCAATTCAATTACATATTCTAATATTGACGGATCGGAATCCAAGTCATAACTCTGAACCGGTGACAACATTCTTAGATCTTTACATATTTCAAAGCTATACTTTGACTTCAAAACTGTGCAAGATCCTTTAGCATTGTTATTACTTAAAATAACTTTGCAATTTTTTTTTCAAAGTATCCAGTTTTACCACACTTCCAACCAGTCAACTTCGACTTTTCAGATTAGCCTTATTATAACCTTGACATATACGTTCTTGTTACTGGGGAACCTTTCATGTCCCACCACTTTAGCAGTAAATTTACCAACAACTTCATTTATCCTTGACCTTCCGAGAAATTCTTATACTCATAGAAACCCTATCATGTACTCATCCACATCTTTTAACAGTAATTGCCATACCAACTACCGGGAATTAGCAATCAGTATTTCGAATTTTGCAGCAATTCTACGCCAATAGTTATATATATACATATAATGTCTATCTTCTAGACTTACATACTTCGAATGTGAAGTTTCTGAAAAACATCCCAAACTGCGAAACTAGTTCTCCGAATTTTGGAAAAATGCTGATGAAGCAGCAAAAACTGTAAATGACTTTAACAGTCAAAAATTTGATGATAAAAAGTAGTGTGTTGGAAAAGAACAGAAAAAGAGAAGGTTTGGAACTGGAAAACGAATTGAGCAAACTATGACGAAGGTTGTGGACAAATCACAAAGACTAAGCATGCCTTCAAAGAATCCAAATGATTCAGTATCTGCTAAAATCCTTAGCAAATACCTTGCTCCTTACTCTAAAACCTTTGCGGACAATATTCTTCATCATCATCTTATCTTAAATATTCTAATATATCATCGTATCTTCCATTATAAATATCCTCCATATTTCTGAAGATATTTTCATAACTATTCTTATCTGAAATCATTCATCTCTTCGCGCTATCTGTGTTACATCATAAAAGAAACTATTTTAGTTTCTAAAATCTGAAAAATTCGAAAAATGGATGTTTTGAAGTAATGTTGGGAATTGAAGCATGAGTTAGTATAATATAATGACACTTGATCAACATGATTATATTACAGTAAGTCATGCTGAGTTTCTAATGGAACGTGATAAAGGTTCACAGATCCCACCCTTATCATGAACCATGTTACATAACTCTTTCATTCTATTTAATCTCTAAACATATCAAGAAAATATTTATCTTGATGATTCGGTCTTTTCTAGATATTCTGGTAATTTGACAAATCAAATCGTGCTATTAGCTTTCCTTTCTACTTTGTATATTATGATCATTCGAAACTCCATACCTACGAATTCTGGACCATTATTCGCTTGACTTGAAGTCGGGAAGGAAAAATGAAAGCATGGAGCTCCTAAATTTAAGGGAAAATATAAAGCCTGACAATAACACATATATTACAAACCGTGTATATCAATGCGTATAGCAATATAAAGACACGGGAGAATGAAAAATACTATAACCCCAAGGTAGAGGTAGAAGAAAATAACTTCCTCTGGTGGTAGATAAAAAAGAAGAATGACAGATATGAAAGTTAGGAGTATATCAAGAATTAGAACTGGATGAAGCATTTCACAATCTTTGGAAGTATGAAATGAGGAAGAAGATGTAGGAGTGATGAAAATAATAAAATGGAAGTGGTCAATTTATAGCGAAATATCGGACACAGCAATAGAGGCAGATTACGCATTTAATCAAAGAAAATCCTAATTTTCGCAATTTCCAAAGAATCAAATCTTATTTAGATTATGAAGATCTTCTATTCCTTAAATTCCAGAAATCAATCGATACTATGTCAATAGTTAAGACGAATCTTTATTCTTCATTTCACTCTATTACGATAACTTCTCTCATACGCTTCGAGTAATTGGATTGTTTTATTCATATTATTCAACGGTGATAAATCTCTATTTATCAACTCATATTCGTCATGAAAACATTTTTATTGTTAGCCATGACGACCTCACTCAAATTTCGGGACGAAATTTCTTTAACGGGTAGGTACTATGATGACCTGGAAATTTCTGACCAAATTTAAACTTAATCTTTAACGTATCCGACACGATAAGCAAAGTCTATAAAACTGAATCTCAAAATTCTTGAACTATTCAATTACCCTGTTTGTCCGACGATTCACGAACGTCATAACATGTATTATATAAACATAAGAGTTTTCAATATATACGGAATCATGCGAATAATATTTATATATTAAATGATAAAAATTTACTATTAAACGATGCTTTTCAAATTAAAATTTTTACGTATTAAGTCGTTTTATTTTTATGATATAATTTTTGTAATTTTTTTAAGAAACGAAGTTAAATTAAAAATGTACAATTTGCAAAGCACAAAGTACAACAACGTGTAGCTTACATAGTTGAATCGAAATTAATTCATTTACTATTCATATTAATAGTAAATGAAATGAAATTAATTAATTTACTATTCACATGAAAGCGACATGATTGGAATTATTAATTATGAGTTACATAAAATACCCCTGAAGTATTTTAAAAATACGACTTTTAAAATCTTAATCGATTCGATTTTATTATTATATAATTATATTCTACTTTATTATATTATAATATTATTATTTTATTATTATATTATTATATTATTACTTTATTATATTATTATAATTATAAACGTACGATTCCTTTTATTATTATATTATTATTTTATTACTTTATTATATTATTATATTATTATAATTAAACACGTTTGATTCCTTTTATTATTATAATACTATTTTCTAACTATATATATCGATCGCTCGATTGCAGAAACACACACATATATGTACATATATATTTATTTCATATATTTTTATTCCGTAATAATTCTAGTGCAATATTCAAATTAAGTATTAGTAGTATACATAAAATACTACGACGGAGTTATGCTCGGGTGATTTTTAAAACGGATTTTATGAGCTGGATAGAGCTAAGGAAAATTATGGGTTATCGCTTTGGAGGTTATGGGTAATGTTCATGGGTATTGTTCGCAAGTCAAACCTAGTGTTTATCATCTCTGTTGCATCTACGTACTTTCCTGCAATATTGAATCACAATATTGATACGTGAGCATTCATATCTTATCTTTTATATATTAATAGTGTAAACATGTCTAGTGCTCGAGTATATATGTTTATGCATGCTTGTATGCTAAATTTCGTCGTTAAACAGTTTATAATGAATCACGAATTAAATACATATATTACTGATAAAAGGTATATGATATGCATGTTTTTGGAAAGCTGGCGAAAAATCAATAACTTTTCATTTAGAAATAGAGTAATTTCGGTGAACGAATTAAAAGATATGATCAACTGAATTATGATTGACATTAATTGAAATTGCTCTTGAATCTGCAATTGATATTTAAACAACTTATTTGTAAGATTGATAAATTAGATTTTTGAATATTACCAGCCGAGTAAATGAATCATTATATACGGCACGTCTCGTTTTGTTGAACAATTGTCAAAATTGACTGTTTTATCATGTTTTAAAGCCTTATAAAAACTATAGTCTAATTTTACAAGAATTGGGAAACTATGTGAAATGTAAAAATGTTTCGATTGCCATGATCATTCAACTATAGTATTAAGTCAGATTGACTTTTTGAAATGACTTTTGATAAACTTTTTTATGTTGATCTCGAGCATTAGGATTGTGATACACTATGACCTGACCTAGCTTGATAGACATTTATTGACCAACATATGTTCTCTAGGTTGAGATCTACGGTTATTTGGTAATCCGAGTTTCAGTCACATTTTGGTGAACGACTTTATATGCTGCTAAGGTGAGTTTCATTGCTCCCTTTTTAATTGCTTTTGCAATCTATATTTTTGGGCTGAGAATACATGCACTTTATTTTAAATGCAATGGATACAAGTACATACTAAATTCTACACCGAGTTTGAACCGAAAATCCCTTAGCTTTGGTAACTAGTAACTGCCAATTATAAGAACTGGTGGGCGCGAGTAGTACTATATGGATCCATAGGGCTTGACATCCCCGTCTGTTCCAGGTATAGAAACCCTAGCCTGAACTATAAAACAGACGTACGCTATTTGAGGTTAGTACACGTTAGTTTGCGTGTATTGTACATGTTGGTTGCATGTATGTTAAAACATGGGTACTTATTAAAACGTTAAAATTTAGTTACCAGGGTGCTCAATCTTGTAGAATATTTTGATAAACGTTTCTGGATGAAACAATTGAAATCTTGTGATCCACCTTTATATACAGATTATGTGCAACACTAAAACTATGAACTCACCAACCTTTGTGTTGACACTTGTTAGCATGTTTATTCTCAGGTTTCCTAGAAGTCTTCCGCGGTTTGCTTATATGTTAGACAAGCTATGTGCATGGAGTCTTACATGACATATTTTTCAAGGAAACGTTGCATTCACCAAATCATCACCATGTATCTTATTTTGACGGCATTGTCAACGGAAGTATTATTGTAAACTATTATTTACGATGATTGTCTATATGTAGAAATCATCAGATGTCGAAAACCTTTGATTTAAATATTCATTTATGGTGTGCCTTTTCAAAAGAATGCAATGTTTACAAAATGTATCATATAGAGGTCAAATACCTTGCAATGAAATCGATGAATGATGTGTTCGTCCATATGGATTTGGAGTGATCGTCATAGTGGTGGTGGTTAATGGTGGTTGGTGGTGTGGTTGGTGGCTAGTGGTGGTGATGGTTGGTGGCTAGTGGTGGTGATGGTAGCGGGTGGTGGTGGAGGCGGGTGGTGGTAGTGGTCATGGTGACGGGTGGTGGTGGTGGCAGCAGGTGGTGGTGGTGGCGGCAGGTGGTGCTGGTGGCGGTAGGTGGTGCTGGTTGGTGGTTGGTGGGTGGTGATGAGTGGTGGTGGTGGGTGGTGGTGGGTGGTGGTGGGTGGTGGGGTGGTGGTGGTTGGTGGTGGTGTTTAGTGGTGGTGGGTGGTGGTGGTGGTGGGTGGTGGTGGTTGGTGGTGGGTGGTAGTTGGTGGTGGGTGGTGGATGGTGGTTGTTGGTGGTAGTTGGTGGTGGTGGGTGGTGGTGGGTGATGGTGGTGGGTGATGGTAGTGGGTGGTGGTGGGTGGTGGTGGTGGGTGGTGAGTGGTGGTGGTGGGTGGTGATGGTGGTTGGTGGTTGTTGGTGGTGGTGGTTAGTGGTGGTGGTGAGTGGTGGTTGTTGGTGGTTGGTGGTTACTGGTAGATGGTGGTGGTGGTTGATGGTGGTGGGTGGTGGTGCTGGTGGTTGGTGGTTGGTGGTGGTTGGTGGTGGTGGGTGGTGGTGGTTGGTGGTGGTGGTTGGTAGTGTTGGTTGGTGGTGTTGGTTGGTGGTGGTTGGTGGTGGTGCGTGGTGGTGGTTGGTGGTGGTGGTGGTGGGTGGTGGTTGATGGTGGGTGGTGGTTGCTGGTGGTTGGTGGTGGTGGTTGGTGGTTAATGGTGGTAGGTGGTGGTGGTGGGTGGTGGTGGTTGGTGGTGGTAGGTGGTGGTTGGTGGTGGGTGGTGGTGGTAGGTAGTGGTTGATGGTGGTGGTTGCTAATAGATGGTGGTTGTTGGTGGGTGGTGGTAGTGGTGGTTGGTGGTGGGTGGTGGTGGTGGCTGGTTGGTGGTGGGTGGTGGGTGGTAGTGGTGGTTGGTGGTGGTTGATGGTGGTACGTGGTGGTGGGTGGTGATGGTGGGTGGTGGTGGTGGTTGGTGGAGGGTGGTGGTGGTGGGTGGTGGTGATGGTTGTTGGTGGTGGTGGTTGATGGTGGTAGGTGGTGGTGGTGGGTGGTGGTGGTGGTTGTTGATGGTGGGTTGTGATGGTGGTCGGTAGGTGGTGGTCGGTAGGTGGTGGTGGGTGGTGGTGGTGGTTGGTGGTGGTGGTTGGTGGTGGTGGTGGTTGGTGGTGATGGGTGGTGGTGGTTGGAGGTGATGGGTGGTGGTGGTGGGTGGTGGTGGGTGGTGGTGGTGGGTGGTGGTTGGTGGTGGTGGTTGGTGGTGGTGGGTGGTAGGTGGTGGTGGGTAGTGGGTGGTGGTGTGTGGTGGTGGTGGTTAGTGGTGGTGGGTGGTGGTTATTGGTGGTGGTCGGTGGTGGTGGTCGGTGGTGGTCGGTGGTGGCGGTGGTGGTGGTTAATGGTGGTGGTGGGTGGTGGTGGGCGGTGGTGGTTGGTGGTGGTGGGGGCGGTGGTGGGGGTGGTGGTGGGTGGTGGGGGTGGGTGGTGGTGGTTGGTGGTGGTTGTTGGTGGTGGTGATTGTTGGTGGTGGTTGTTGGTGGTGGGTGGTGGTTGTGGTGTGTGGTGGTGGTTGGTGGTGGTGTGTAACGACCCAACCCGTAATCAATCGGATAAATTTTTTTTTAAAAATTAATAAACTATTAACGCCCAATTAAATGGTTACATAACGTAAACCGTTCCATACAATCCGTTTAAACCAATATCGCAAGTTTAATGTTTACAAAGAAGGCACGAAGGCCCTTAATCAAATATAATGTAAGTTCGACCCATTAACATGATAGTTTTAATCCAAACAACACCCGAGCATGGTTTGGAGCTAAACGACCCAAAACTCTAAATCAACTTCCAAAAGCTTCAACAAGCATCCAATAAGGGGAAGCTAGTGCCCAACAACACCCTTCCCCTTCTCCGCACCTGCATCTAAAAAGTAAACAATGAGAGGGGTAAGCTAATGCTTAGTGAATGCAATAATTATACATATACATATATAATCTATTTACTTGCAATCACTAACACAATACCGCATGCAAGCTAGCAATTCAATTAGCATACCAAACTCAAGTATAATGCTACTAACCTCCGACAACAAAAGCTAGCATGACAATAGCATATAACACGAACAATGTAATACGCTACACTACAACACACAACCATGGTTAACCAATCGTACAAAGGAATGGTACTCAAATTTCTCATCGGTGTTCATAACAACCGTTAGAGTACTTAACACGTCGTACACTAACCCCACGGGTGGCATCTTAACACGTCGATACTTCACCCCGGGTGGTGTCTTAACACGTAGACACTTCACCCCGAGTGGCGTCTTAACACGTCGACACTTCACTCATTATATTACTTGGAGTGGCATCTTAACACGTCGATACTTCACTCCGAGTGGTGTCTTAACATGTCGACACTTCACTCATCACGTGAAACGTGGTGTCTTAACACGTCGACACTTCACATCTCACGCTACACAAATAAACACATTATATACGTACACGCATAATTATTCCACTCACCTTATCACGTCGGTGATGATTAAGCACTTCCGTAAGCTTCAAAGCAAAGTACCTAATACATTAAGTGCACATTCAATACACAACTAGTGGAACTAACCACCAACACTTAACTCTTGAGCATTTAATGACCTGATTGCATTAAATGACCCAATTACACCCAAAGCCGTCCATTTAAGGCCAAGACTCATCATTAATCACTAAAAGCTAGTGATTAAAGTCTACAAACACCAACTAACACAAACTTAGGGTATTTCATAACCATCACACCCAATTAGGTCAACCATTACCCATTTGACCCAATTAAATACTTGGACTTACCAATTCGGTCAAACTTAAACTCATTAACAACCTTTCAACCTTACACAAGTGTATTAGTGATCTAACAACACAATCAACACTTACCAACCTCAATTTACATGACCAAACCCTAGATTATAACCATTAGGGTTTCCTTTCATCAATTTAACCCAAACTTACCCATTTAACCCTCAAATGGGTCTTACAAGTCTCAAATGAAACAAACCCTAGCCATAAATCAATTAAAACTCAAAACACGGAGTTAAGACTTACCAATACAATCACAACGTAGCTAGAGACGTAGGTGTAGTGACCCGAACTTTTACATGTTTATATATATTAATTGAGATTGATAGTTACATGATTAAATGTTTCCAACATGTTAAGCAATTAAACTTGTTAAGACTTGATTAATTGAAATATGTTTCATATAGACAATTGACCACCCAAGTTGACGGGTGATTCACGAACGTTAAAACTTATAAAAACTATACGATGACATATATATGGTTATATATATAGTTAACATGTTTTTATTATAAGTATGTATCTCATTAGGTATTTTAACAATGAGTTATATACATAAAAATGAGACTATTAATTTAAGAAACTCGAAAACGATATATATAACGATTATCGTTATAACAACGTCTTACTAGGTACATATGAATCATATTAAGATATTGATACACTTGGTTAATTATGTTAAATGATAAGTAAATATATTATTAAGTGTATTAACAATGAAATACATATGTAAAAATAAGGCTACTAACTTAATGATTTCGAAACGAGACATATATGTAACGATTATCGTTGTAACGACATTTAACTGTATATACATCATACTAAGATATATTATATATCATAATATCATGATAATATAATAATTTAACATCTCATTTGTTATAATAAACAATGGGTTAACAACATTCAACAAGATCGTTAACCTAAAGGTTTCAAAATAACATTTACATGTAACGACTAATGATGACTTAACGACTCAGTTAAAATGTATATATATGTAGTGTTTTAATATGTATTCATACACTTTTGAAAGACTTCAAGACACTTATCAAAATACTTCTACTTAACAAAAATGCTTACAATTACATCCTCGTTCAGTTTCATCAACAATTCTACTCGTATGCACCCGTATTCGTACTCGTACAATACACAGCTTTTAGATGTATGTACTATTGGTATATACACTCCAATGATCAGCTCTTAGCAGCCCATGTGAGTCACCTAACACATGTGGGAACCATCATTTGGCAACTAGCATGAAATATCTCATAAAATTACAAAAATATGAGTAATCATTCATGACTTATTTACATGAAAACAAAATTACATATCCTTTATATCTAATCCATATACCAACGACCAAAAACACCTACAAACACTTTCATTCTTCAATTTTCTTCATCTAATTGATCTCTCTCAAGTTCTATCTTCAAGTTCTAAGTGTTCTTCATATATTCTACAAGTTCTAGTTACATAAAATCAAGAATACTTTCAAGTTTGCTAGCTCACTTCCAATCTTGTAAGGTGATCATCCAACCTCAAGAAATCTTTGTTTCTTACAGTAGGTTATCATTCTAATACAAGGTAATAATCATATTCAAACTTTGGTTCAATTTATATAACTATAACAATCTTATTTCAAGTGATGATCTTACTTGAACTTGTTTTCGTGTCATGATTCTGCTTCAAGAACTTCGAGCCATCCAAGGATCCATTGAAGCTAGATCCATTTTTCTATTTTCCAGTAGGTTTATCCAAGGAAATTAAGGTAGTAATGATGTTCATAACATCATTCGATTCATACGTATAAAGCTATCTTATTCGAAGGTTTAAACTTGTAATCACTAGAACATAGTTTAGTTAATTCTAACTTGTTCGCAAACAAAAGTTAATCCTTCTAACTTGACTTTTAAAATCAACTAAACACATGTTCTATATCTATATGATATGCTAATTTAATGATTTAAAACCTGGAAACACGAAAAACACCGTAAAACCGGATTTACGCTGTCGTGGTAACACCGCGGGCTGTTTTGGGTTAGTTAATTAAAAACTATGATAAACTTTGATTTAAAAGTTGTTATTCTGAGAAAATGATTTTTATTATGAACATGAAACTATATCCAAAAATTATGGTTAAACTCAAAGTGGAAGTATGTTTTCTAAAATGGTCATCTAGACGTCGTTCTTTCGACTGAAATGACTACCTTTATAAAAATGACTTGTAACTTATTTTTCCGACTATAAACCTATACTTTTCTGTTTAGATTCATAAAATAGAGTTCAATATGAAACCATAGCAATTTGATTCACTCAAAACGGATTTAAAATGAAGAAGTTATGGGTAAAACAAGATTGGATAATTTTTCTCATTTTAGCTACGTGAAAATTGGTAACAAATCTATTCCAACCAAAACTTAATCAACTTGTATTGTATATTATGTAATCTTGAGATACCATAGACACGTATACAATGTTTGGACCTATCATGTCGACACATCTATATATATTTCGGAACAACCATAGACACTCTATATGTGAATGTTGGAGTTAGCTATACAGGGTTAAGGTTGATTCCAAAATATATATAGTTTGAGTTGTGATCAATACTGAGATACGTATACACTGGGTCATGGATTGATTCAAGATAATATTTATCGATTTATTTCTGTACATCTAACTGTGGACAACTAGTTGTAGGTTACTAACGAGGACAGCTGACTTAATAAACTTAAAACATCAAAATATATTAAAAGTGTTGTAAATATATTTTGAACATACTTTGATATATATGTATATATTTTTATAGGTTCGTGAATCAACCAGTGGCCAAGTCTTACTTCCCGACGAAGTAAAAATCTGTGAAAGTGAGTTATAGTCCCACTTTTAAAATCTAATATTTTTGGGATGAGAATACATGCAGGTTTATAAATGATTTACAAAATAGACACAAGTACGTGAAACTACATTCTATGGTTGAATTATCGAAATCGAATATGCCCCTTTTTATTAAGTCTGGTAATCTAAGAATTAGGGAACAGACACCCTAATTGACGCGAATCCTAAAGATAGATCTATTGGGCCTAACAAACCCCATCCAAAGTACCAGATGCTTTAGTACTTCGAAATTTATATCATATCCGAAGGGTGTCCCGGAATGATGGGGATATTCTTATATATGCATCTTGTTAATGTCGGTTACCAGGTGTTCACCATATGAATGATTTTTTTATCTCTATGTATGAGATGTGTATTGAAATATGAAATCTTGTGGTCTATTATTATGATTTGATATATATAGGTTAAACCTATAACTCACCAACATTTTTGTTGACGTTTTAAGCATGTTTATTCTCAGGTGATTATTAAGAGCTTCCGCTATCGCATACTTAAATAAGGACGAGATTTGGAGTCCATGCTTGTATGATATTGTGTAAAAACTGCATTCAAGAAACTTATTTTGTTGTAACATATTTGTATTGTAAACCATTATGTAATGGTCGTGTGTAAACAGGATATTTTAGATTATCATTATTTGATAATCTACGTAAAGCTTTTTAAAACCTTTATCTATGAAATAAAGGTTATGGTTTGTTTTAAAAATGAATGCAGTCTTTGAAAAATGTCTCATATAGAGGTCAAAACCTCGCAACGAAATCAATTAATATGGAACGTTTTTAATCAATAAGAACGGGACATTTCAGTTGGTATCAGAGCGTTGGTCTTAGAGAACCAGAATTTTGCATTAGTGTGTCTTATCGAGTTTGTTAGGATGCATTAGTGAGTCTGGACTTCGACCCTGTTTACTTGAAAAATGATTGCTTAACAAATTTTGTTGGAAACTATATATTTTTAACATGTGAATATTATGTGATATATTAATCTCTTAACGCCTTTGATATTATGTGATAGATGTCTACCTCTAGAACAAGTCCCATTGACTCACCTAATAATAATGAAGAGTCAAATGTAAATTGGAATGATTCGTGGACTGATTCACAAGTTCCCGAAGAGGAACCGGAAGAAGAGTCGGAACCGGAAGAAGAATCGGAACCGGAAGAAGAATCGAAACCGGATGAAGAAATAGAACCGGTGGGGGAAATAATAAAACGGTTAAGTAAAAGAAAATCCTCAACCAACCGACCAAGGTTAATTATGGTCAATGGTGTTTCCGCCAAGGAAGCAAAATATTGGGAGGATTACCAATTCTCCGATGAATCGGATTCCGACGAGAATTCCGATGATGTTATAGAAATTACCCCAACTGAATTTAAAAAGGCAAAAGAAAATAATAAGAGAAAGGGCATAAAAATAGAGAAATCTAATTCCAACCCCGATGAACTTTATATGTATCATCAACCCCCGAAGTCCTTAAGTTTTAACAATGACCCGGGAACCTCTAAACCACCAGGTTTTTCTAAACCAATGTGGATAACGACGGCTCGTATTAGGGGAAAATCATATATCCCTAGAAACTTGGCAAAACGAACCAAAACCGAAGAAGAAGAAACAAGCGAGTCGGAATAAGATAGTTGTATTCATGTGGTGTAATATATGTAATATAGTGTGCTTATGCTTTATGATATATGTAAAAATTGCTTGTATTAATAAGTATTTTTTTTTATGAATCTAACTCTTGTCTATTTTACAGTATAAAAATGCAAAATGGATAGACAACCCAATATTTTAAGAGACCTACCCGGAGACATGATTGATGAAATCTTGTCTAGAGTCGGTCAGAATTCCTCGGCACAACTATTTAAGGCGAGATCAGTTTGTAAGACATTCGAAGAACGTTCCAAGAATGTCTTGGTTTATAAGAGACTTTCGTTTGAAAGATGGGGGATATCACATTGGGAAACCCATAAGTTACGATGTGTTTACTTTGACGCATATATTGCGGGGAACCCAAATGCTATTTTACGCAACGGGTTAAGAAATTATTTTGACTCAATGTATCCGAATATAGGACTTCATGATTTAGAAAAAGCGGCTAACATGCAACATAAAGAAGCATGTTATGCTTACGGATTAGTAATGTTCGCTTCTCACCAAAGTGAGAACAAGAACATCGGGCTACAACTATTAAACAAACCACAAGTGACGGAGTCGGTAATTGGGGTAAGAAATGAGGTTTTTAGATTGTTACGGGACTGTTGGACATTACGTAACCCTCGTCCCTTTGACGACGTTACAACACGCTGTCTTATCAACGGCCATAACGATTATGTTCCACAAGACCAAGGATGGGAAGTAGTCCTAGTAAAACCAGAATGCATGACTTGTTTCTGGACGTATGAATTACGTGTCTTTATTGCCTTTGCTGAACGACTTGTGTACTAGCTAGAATTATCTTCACAACTATCTTGTATCAAAGTTATTGTGTGCTATATTTCAAGCTTTATGTAAAATAAGCGGTATTGTAAGTTTGTAAAATATTGTATAAAAGTTTGAACGCGAAATATTATTATAATCAGTTTTTCATATAGAATTGTAGTAGTTGAATTGTATATTAGCTACTAAGTATGAACTTAACGGGTAGGTACTACCCGAATTTAAACTTATAAAACGCTAATATGAAGAAAAAGCTTTTATAAATGAGTTCATATTATGCTACGAAATACTATTAACTACTCTTAATATTCTGTATGATTAACTTGTTCCATTTAACTATTTTGAAGGAAATGGCACCGACTACTCGACACACCGTGAATATGAATGAAGAGGAATTCCGTACTTTTCTAGCTTCAAACATAGCCGCAGTACAGGCTGCGCTACATACCAACAATAACCTTGGATCTAGCAGTACAGGAAATCGTGTAGGATGCACCTACAAAGAATTCACTGCCTGCAAACCTTTGGAATTTGATGGAACCGAAGGACCGATCGGATTGAAACGGTGGACCGAGAAGGTTGAATCGGTGTTTGCCATAAGTAAGTGTACTGAAGAGGACAAAGTGAAGTACGCTACGCATACCTTCACAGGTTCTGCGTTAACATGGTGGAATACCTATCTAGAGCAAGTGGGACAAGACGATGCGTACGCACTACCGTGGTCAGCATTCAAGCACTTGATGAACGAGAAGTACCGTCCCAGAACCGAGGTCAATAAGCTCAAGACAGAACTTAGAGGGTTACGAACCCAAGGATTTGATATTACCACGTACGAAAGACGATTCACAGAATTGTGCCTATTGTGTCCGGGAGCATTCGAAGATGAGGAAGAGAAGATCGACGTGTTTGTGAAAGGATTACCGGAAAGAATCCAAGAAGATATAAGTTCACACGAGCCCGCCTCCATACAACAGGCATGTAGAATGGCTCACAAACTAGTGAACCAGATTGAAGAAAGAATTAAAGAACAGACTGCTGAAGAGGCCAATGTGAAGCAAGTCAAAATAAAGTGGGAGGAAAACGGTGATAAGAATCACCAATACAACAACAACAGCAATTATAACAATAATCGCAACAACTATCCTAACAATCGCAACATCAATCGCAACTACAACAAACGGCCCAACAACAACAACAACAACAACAGTAACCACAACAATCATCTTAACAACAATAATAACCGCAACAACAACAACAATCAGAAGTCGCTTTGCCAAAGGTGCGAAAAGTATCACTCGGGGTTCTGCACCAAATTTTGCAACTAGTGTAAAAGAAATGGTCATAGCGCGGCGAAGTGTGATGTCTACGGACCAGGGGTTAACAGAACGAAAGGAACAAATGGTGTCGGAACGAGTAATGGCGGAGCAAGTAGTGTCGGAGCAAGTTATGCCAATGTAGTTTGTTATAAATGTGGAAAACCGGGCCACATTATTAGAAATTGCCCGAACCAGGAGAACACGAATGGACAAGGCCGCGGAAGAGTTTTCAATATTAATGCGGCATAGGCACAGGAAGACCCGGAGCTTGTTACGGGTACGTTTCTTATTGACAATAAATCTGCTTACGTTTTATTTGATTCGGGTGCGGATAGAAGCTATATGAGTAGAGATTTTTGTGCTAAATTAAGTTGTCCGTTGACGCCTTTGGATAGTAAATTTTTACTCGAATTAGCAAATGTTAAATTAATTTCAGCAGATAATATATGTCGGAATCGAGAAATTAAACTGGTTAGCGAAACATTTAAGATTGATTTGATACCAGTAGAGTTAGGGAGTTTTGATGTGATAATCGGTATGGACTGGTTGAAAGAAGTGAAAGCAGAGATCGTTTGTTACAAAAATGCAATTCGCATTATACGAGAAAAAGGAAAACCCTTAATGGTGTACGGAGAAAAGGGCAACACGAAGCTACATCTTATTAGTAATTTGAAGGCACAAAAACTAATAAGAAAAGGTTGCTATGCTGTTCTAGCACACGTCGAGAAAGTACAAACTGAAGAAAAGAGCATCAATGATGTTCCCATTGCAAAAGAATTTCCCGATGTATTTCCGAAAGAATTACCGGGATTACCCCCACATCGATCCGTTGAATTTCAAATAGATCTTGTACCAGGAGCTGCACCAATAGCTCGTGCTCCTTACAGACTCGCACCCAGCGAGATGAAAGAACTACAAAGCCAATTACAAGAACTTTTAGAGCGTGGTTTCATTCGACCAAGCACATCACCGTGGGGAGCTCCTGTTTTGTTTGTCAAGAAGAAAGATGGTACATTCAGGTTGTGTATCGACTACCGAGAGTTGAACAAACTTACCATCAAGAACCGTTACCCACTACCGAGAATCGATGACTTATTTGATCAACTACAAGGCTCATCTGTTTATTCAAAGATTGACTTACATTCCGGGTATCATCAAATGCGGGTGAAAGAAGATGATATTCCAAAGACTGCTTTCAGAACACGTTACGGTCATTACGAGTTTATGGTCATGCCGTTTGGTTTAACTAATGCACCAGCTGTGTTCATGGACCTTATGAACCGGGTGTGTGGACCATACCTTGACAAGTTTGTCATTGTTTTCATTGATGACATACTTATTTACTCAAAGAATGACCAAGAACACGGTGAACATTTGAGAAAAGTGTTAGAAGTATTGAGGAAGGAAGAATTGTACGCTAAGTTTTCAAAGTGTGCATTTTGGTTGGAAGAAGTTCAATTCCTCGGTCACATAGTGAACAAAGAAGGTATTAAGGTGGATTCGGCAAAGATAGACACTGTTGAAAAGTGGGAAACCCCGAAAACTCCGAAACACATACGCCAGTTTTTAGGACTAGCTGGTTACTACAGAAGGTTCATCCAAGACTTTTCCAGAATAGCAAAACCCTTGACTGTATTAACGCATAAAGGGAAGAAATTTGAATGGAATGATGAACAAGAGAAAGCGTTTCAGTTATTGAAGAAAAAGCTAACTACGGCACCTATATTGTCATTTCCTGAAGGGAATGATGATTTTGTGATTTATTGTGATGCATCAAAGCAAGGTCTCGGTTGTGTATTAATGCAACGAATGAAGGTGATTGCTTATGCGTCTAGACAATTGAAGATTCACGAACAAAATTATACGACGCATGATTTGGAATTAGGCGCGGTTGTTTTTGCATTAAAGACTTGGAGGCACTACTTATATGGGGTCAAAAGTATTATATATACCGACCACAAAAGTCTTCAACACACATTTAATCAGAAACAACTGAATATGAGGCAGCGTAGGTGGATTGAATTATTGAATGATTACGACTTTGAGATTCGTTACCACCCGGGGAAGGCAAATGTGGTAGCCGATGCCTTGAGCAGGAAGGACAGAGAACCCATTCGAGTAAAATCTATGAATATAATGATTCATAATAACCTTACTACTCAAATAAAGGAGGCGCAACAGGGAGTTTTAAAAGAGGGAAATTTAAAGGATGAAATACCCAAAGGATCGGAGAAGCATCTTAATATTCAGGAAGACGGAACCCGGTATAGGGCTGAAAGGATTTGGGTACCAAAATTTGGAGATATGAGAGAAATGGTACTTAGAGAAGCTCATAAAACCAGATACTCAATACATCCTGGAACGGGGAAGATGTACAAGGATCTCAAGAAACATTTTTGGTGGCCGGGTATGAAAGCCGATGTTGCTAAATACGTGGGAGAATGTTTGACGTGTTCTAAGGTCAAAGCTGAGCATCAGAAATCATCAGGTCTACTTCAACAACCCGAAATCCCAGAATGGAAATGGGAAAACATTACCATGGATTTCATCACTAAATTGCCAAGGACTGCAAGTGGTTTTGATACTATTTGGGTAATAGTTGATCGTCTCACCAAATCAGCACACTTCCTGCCAATAAGAGAAGATGACAAGATGGAGAAGTTAGCACGACTGTATTTGAAGGAAGTCGTCTCCAGACATGGAATACCAATCTCTATTATCTCTGATAGGGATGGCAGATTTATTTCAAGATTCTGGCAGACATTACAGCAAGCATTAGGAACTCGTCTAGACATGAGTACTGCCTATCACCCACAAACTGATGGGCAGAGCGAAAGGACGATACAAACGCTTGAAGACATGCTACGAGCATGTGTTATTGATTTCGGAAACAGTTGGGATCGACATCTACCGTTAGCAGAATTTTCCTACAACAACAGCTACCATTCAAGCATTGAGATGGCGCCGTTTGAAGCACTTTATGGTAGAAAGTGCAGGTCTCCGATTTGTTGGAGTGAAGTGGGGGATAGACAGATTACGGGTCCGAAGATTATACAAGAAACTACCGAGAAGATCATCCAAATTCAACAACGGTTGAAAACCGCCCAAAGTCGACAAAAGAGCTACGCTGACATTAAAAGAAAAGATATAGAATTTGAAATTGGAGAGATGGTCATGCTTAAAGTTGCACCTTGGAAAGGCGTTGTTCGATTTGGTAAACGAGGGAAATTAAATCCAAGGTATATTGGACCATTCAAGATTATTGATCGTGTCGGACCAGTAGCTTACCGACTTGAGTTACCTCAACAACTCGCGGCTGTACATAACACTTTCCACGTCTCGAATTTGAAGAAATGTTTTGCTAAAGAAGATCTCACTATTCCGTTAGATGAAATCCAAATCAATGAAAAACTCCAATTCATCGAAGAACCCGTCGAAATAATGGATCGTGAGGTTAAAAGACTTAAGCAAAACAAGATACCAATTGTTAAGGTTCGATGGAATGCTCGTAGAGGACCCGAGTTCACCTGGGAGCGTGAAGATCAGATGAAGAAGAAATACCCACATCTATTTCCAGAAGATTCGTCAACACCTTCAACAGCTTAAAATTTCGGGACGAAATTTATTTAACGGGTAGGTACTGTACTGACCCGAACTTTTACATGTTTATATATATTAATTGAGATTGATATTTACATGATTAAATGTTTCCAACATGTTAAGCAATTAAACTTGTTAAGACTTGATTAATTGAAATATGTTTCATATAGACAATTGACCACCCAAGTTGACGGGTGATTCACGAACGTTAAAACTTATAAAAACTATACGATGACATATATATGGTTATATATATAGTTAACATGTTTTTATTATAAGTATGTATCTCATTAGGTATTTTAACAATGAGTTATATACATAAAAATGAGACTATTAATTTAAGAAACTCGAAAACGATATATATAACGATTATCGTTATAACAACGTCTTACTAGGTACATATGAATCATATTAAGATATTGATACACTTGGTTAATTATGTTAAATGATAAGTAAATATATTATTAAGTGTATTAACAATGAAATACATATGTAAAAATAAGGCTACTAACTTAATGATTTCGAAACGAGACATATATGTAACGATTATCGTTGTAACGACATTTAACTGTATATACATCATACTAAGATATATTATATATCATAATATCATGATAATATAATAATTTAACATCTCATTTGTTATAATAAACAATGGGTTAACAACATTCAACAAGATCGTTAACCTAAAGGTTTCAAAACAACATTTACATGTAACGACTAACGATGACTTAACGACTCAGTTAAAATGTATATACATGTAGTGTTTTAATATGTATTCATACACTTTTGAAAGACTTCAAGACACTTATCAAAATACTTCTACTTAACAAAAATGCTTACAATTACATCCTCGTTCAGTTTCATCAACAATTCTACTCGTATGCACCCGTATTCGTACTCGTACAATACACAGCTTTTAGATGTATGTACTATTGGTATATACACTCCAATGATCAGCTCTTAGCAGCCCATGTGAGTCACCTAACACATGTGGGAACCATCATTTGGCAACTAGCATGAAATATCTCATAAAATTACAAAAATATGAGTAATCATTCATGACTTATTTACATGAAAACAAAATTACATATCCTTTATATCTAATCCATATACCAACGACCAAAAACACCTACAAACACTTTCATTCTTCAATTTTCTTCATCTAATTGATCTTTCTCAAGTTCTATCTTCAAGTTCTAAGTGTTCTTCATATATTCTACAAGTTCTAGTTACATAAAATCAAGAATACTTTCAAGTTTGCTAGCTCACTTCCAATCTTGTAAGGTGATCATCCAACCTCAAGAAATCTTTGTTTCTTACAGTAGGTTATCATTCTAATACAAGGTAATAATCATATTCAAACTTTGGTTCAATTTCTATAACTATAACAATCTTATTTCAAGTGATGATCTTACTTGAACTTGTTTTCGTGTCATGATTCTGCTTCAAGAACTTCGAGCCATCCAAGGATCCATTGAAGCTAGATCCATTTTTCTATTTTCCAGTAGGTTTATCCAAGGAAATTAAGGTAGTAATGATGTTCATAACATCATTCGATTCATACGTATAAAGCTATCTTATTCGAAGGTTTAAACTTGTAATCACTAGAACATAGTTTAGTTAATTCTAACTTGTTCGCAAACAAAAGTTAATCCTTCTAACTTGACTTTTAAAATCAACTAAACACATGTTCTATATCTATATGATATACTAACTTAATGATTTAAAACCTGGAAACACGAAAAACACCGTAAAACCGGATTTACGTCGTCGTAGTAACACCGCGGGCTGTTTTGGGTTAGTTAATTAAAAACTATGATAAACTTTGATTTAAAAGTTGTTATTCTGAGAAAATGATTTTTATTATGAACATGAAACTATATCCAAAAATTATGGTTAAACTCAAAGTGGAAGTATGTTTTCTAAAATGGTCATCTAGACGTCGTTCTTTCGACTGAAATGACTACCTTTATAAAAACGACTTGTAACTTATTTTTTCGACTATAAACCTATACTTTTCTTTTTAGATTCATAAAATAGAGTTCAATATGAAACCATAGCAATTTGATTCACTCAAAACGGATTTAAAATGAAGAAGTTATGGGTAAAACAAGATTGGATAATTTTTCTCATTTTAGCTACGTGAAAATTGGTAACAAATCTATTCCAACCAAAACTTAATCAACTTGTATTGTATATTATGTAATCTTGAGATACCATAGACACGTATACAATGTTTCGACCTATCATGTCGACACATCTATATATATTTCGGAACAACCATAGACACTCTATATGTGAATGTTGGAGTTAGCTATACAGGGTTAAGGTTGATTCCAAAATATATATAGTTTGAGTTGTGATCAATACTGAGATACGTATACACTGGGTCGTGGATTGATTCAAGATAATATTTATCGATTTATTTCTGTACATCTAACTGTGGACAACTAGTTGTAGGTTACTAACGAGGACAGCTGACTTAATAAACTTAAAACATCAAAATATATTAAAAGTGTTGTAAATATATTTTGAACATACTTTGATATATATGTATATATTGTTATAGGTTCGTGAATCAACCAGTGGCCAAGTCTTACTTCCCGACGAAGTAAAAATCTGTGAAAGTGAGTTATAGTCCCACTTTTAAAATCTAATATTTTTGGGATGAGAATACATGCAGGTTTATAAATGATTTACAAAATAGACACAAGTACGTGAAACTACATTCTATGGTTGAATTATCGAAATCGAATATGCCCCTTTTTATTAAGTCTGGTAATCTAAGAATTAGGGAACAGACACCCTAATTGACGCGAATCCTAAAGATAGATCTATTGGGCCTAACAAACCCCATCCAAAGTACCGGATGCTTTAGTACTTCGAAATTTATATCATATCCGAAGGGTGTCCCGGAATGATGGGGATATTCTTATATATGCATCTTGTTAATGTCGGTTACCAGGTGTTCACCATATGAATGATTTTTTTATCTCTATGTATGAGATGTGTATTGAAATATGAAATCTTGTGGTCTATTATTATGATTTGATATATATAGGTTAAACCTATAACTCACCAACATTTTTGTTGACGTTTTAAGCATGTTTATTCTCAGGTGATTATTAAGAGCTTCCGCTGTCGCATACTTAAATAAGGACGAGATTTGGAGTCCATGCTTGTATGATATTGTGTAAAAACTGCATTCAAGAAACTTATTTTGTTGTAACATATTTGTATTGTAAACCATTATGTAATGGTCGTGTGTAAACAGGATATTTTAGATTATCATTATTTGATAATCTACGTAAAGCTTTTTAAAACCTTTATCTATGAAATAAAGGTTATGGTTTGTTTTAAAAATGAATGCAGTCTTTGAAAAATGTCTCATATAGAGGTCAAAACCTCGCAACGAAATCAATTAATATGGAACGTTTTTAATCAATAAGAACGGGACATTTCAGTAGGGAATAACATTAAAACTCGGACTCAAGCAAGATCTCTTCTTCTTCTTCCCCAAAATGAGCTTTCTCTCACTAAAACTCTATCTCTCTCTCTAAATTTAATTTGGGTGGTTGAAGAAATGATAAATGAGGTTAGGATGAGGTTGGATCAGTTTTTAGACTCCCCAAACCATTCACCATGTAAAAAGACTAAAACACCCCAAAGATACCATTTAAAATCGGGCTAAAATAGTCAAACAGCGTTGTTGTCGCGTTCCGCGACCTAATGTCACGTTTCGCGATGACTAAAACGCGACAAACTGCTCCAAAATGCGATAAACAGCTCAGGTCCTGGGGTTTCATGTCGTCGCGTCCCAACCAAGTGTATAGCATGTCGCGATGAACCAGATCGCGACATAACACCTTCAAACGTGATGGGTTCCCATTTTCACCCAATTCCAACATTTTAAACTATCTACAACGGTCACTATTAAGGTTAAACGTTAGAAAGGTTGCGTACGTACCTTGGAACATATACGAGGGAAAACGGGGTGTTACATGGTGGGTGGTGGTGGTGGTGGAGGTTGGTGGTGGTGGTGGATGGTGGTGGTGATGAAGGTGGTTCATAATATGTTAACTTTTGTATAATTAATTTTCATTAATTATAATTACTAAAATGACCTTTTTACCCTTCTATGCATTTTAAGTTAAATTGAAGTTTTATGATATTTTGTGGTCCATATTTGCTTATCCAGTTTGTACTCATTTTAAACTTAGCCACGGATCGTGTCCCTATATATATATATATATATATATATATATATATATATATATATATATATATATATATATATATATATATATATATATATATATATATATATATATATATTCATATGCCCTATGTGTCATCACCTCCTTCAATCAAGCCCCACTTGGGAAATAATCTCTACTCACAATAAACCTATACATATACAAGATTTGTTCTTATATTTTTTTACCTCACAAACTACCGATACATATATATACATACACCACATCACCATCCCATGTGCCTAAGAATTTGAAATCAGTTTCAAATTTGAATTTTTGGGGTCCTTTTATTTAATTATTTATTATTTATATATTGTGTAAGTACATTGGGAAGGTAGAACACTTACTTTTTATGACACACCCATGTGATCAAGCATCTTTATCAATGTATGTGTGTAGGTTTTTAAAATATATCAAGATCCAAATATATCCAAATTAAATATTTAGATCTACAGAAGTAAAATAAATGCTCTCAAACTCTCTATCTTCCTCATCTTCTGATACGACCTCTTTTTCCAGTATTTATCCTAATTATTCTTCAATAATCTCTGGTAATTAATCGTATTCAAACTAAAATCTTATTAATTTCAGTATCATCGCGATTGTTATCATTACCAGATTCCATCGGCTCCCAAAAGCAACATATCCACGGATCAGCAGCGCCATTTTCATTTTAAAGTTAGGGTTTCTTCAATTGAAATTTCGGATTACATTATACTTCTTTCTATTCACTTTATTTTTTTGGCTACGTTTACTGATTTTGTCTATTGGCTTTATTGATTATCAGATATTCGTATCGGTGGTTACGATTAATATAATTCATGTTATAATCTTTGTCGTAAGGTCGCAAGCAATCGCTCTCGCTATTGACATCTTTTTGGTGAGTAAATATTCGATTTTTATGACTTAATTTGTTTAATTTCTGTAGTTTAATTGTATATATGATTTAGTTGTTGTAATAAGATAAGTTCAGTATCATCTTTGACTTTTTTTTTTGGTTAATTTTCTTAATTTTTTTCCTATTTTAATTGCTAACTCTGATTTTGTTGTGTTATATGTTTGTATGGAAGAATGTGTTTGGAAGATATATAAGTTACAAATTTTTAATTGCTAAGTGTTTGTAAGTAATAGTAATTTTTTTTTTTTTACTTCTTTTGAATGTTTCATTATTGATGTTGATATGAAAGTATGAATCTGAACTTCTTTCACGTGCTTTATTCAATTTTTGACTTGAATGTTAAATCTCGAAAGAACCACTTCTCTAATAAACACGATTTACCATGTACACTACATTTTCTAAGTATTTGTTTCTACTATAACTTATATTGATGCTTCTCTTTTCTGACCTGAAAACAAACCATACTCTTTTAATGCTTGGTATTGTTGTTTGTTTTCCATTGAATTGTTGTTAATGAAAATACAGGATCGATATTAGAAGCTTCGTTTCTATTTGTTACTGTTAACATGAACATAATGTATAGTTGAAGCTGTTTTAAATTGATATGTTTCTGAACTTGCATCTTTAGTTTATAGTAATTTGTTTGGTGTTGCTGTTTGTTTTCGATTGAAATGTTGATAATGAACAAAATTGGATCGACATGAAAAGCTTCGTTTCTATTTATTGTAGTTAACATGAAAATTATTTTTTCTTTGCTTTTGACTTAGGTATTTGATGTGTTATGGCCTCTGGGTTTTAATTTCCGACTGGTTTCAGTTTAATACAGATTTAGTTTTTTTTTATTACAAGGGATTGACGATTGGAGAGCCATTTTTTCTTTTTTTAGTGTCATACAGTATCAGTATGCTTGATTTACTATTGATGGCCTGATTCTAGAAGATAAATTTAGGTCAAAGGGTTTTATCAGTAACAATAAATTAAATTTGCAAATTTTGATAATGGGGTTGTTTGTGATTATTTTCACGATATTACTCACTAACTGCTAGGATCAACACGTACATAAACAATGTAAGTTATAAGTTTTAGGGCTTAGTACTGATAATTTTGCTATTATTGTTTTTACAGGTTGTTTACCGTACTGCATGCGGACGTTGTATGTTTAGAAAAAAGGAGGAAGATCAACTATCCTGGGATATCATGTTGAATAGCAACGAAGAAGACGAATTGCTAGGGTTTAGTGTTTAGGGTTTAGGATTTAGTAACGTTGAGGATTCAGAGTAACGAACTGTATTTCAGGTAACAACGGTTATTATTTGGGACTAGGATCTATTAATTTCGAAAACGTGAGTGAACGAGGACGGATCGCTCGTCGTGTTGATAACAATGCGGATAATAAGAAACAGTTTCAGCTCGAATCCTCATGGAATTAGCAATGGGGAAGATACTCGAACAACTTTAATCATTAAAAACATTCTTAATAAGTAAAAAAAAAACTCCTTTATTTTCATTATCAATCAAATCAGTAATTAAAGTGTTACTAATTTAAATTTTTGTATTAATATTTTAGGTATACTTCAAAGATGTTGCTAGACGCCATTGATGAAAATCATAGTGGAACTTACGATTTTCTTTACCTGCCGATTGCTACCACACATTTGGATTATTTTTTATAACCTAAATGGTATGGTATTTTATCATCCAACTTTAATTACATTCAATAATGCTGCTGATTTTTGTTTGATTTATCATTTCTGACTCATATTTAATATGTGTCTTGATTTCAGATTTTAGATAGCATATATCAATTATCAATGTGTATATTTGTGTTTCTATGTGTATGTATATTATGTCTATGTATATATAAATCTATCAGAGCTTTTAGATCTTAGCAAGAGTTAAAACAGGGGATGCTTTAGCTATAGATAGATATATACTGTATTCTATCTTTTGTGCATTTTTTTTAGTCCTTTTGAATGTTTTTGATAACTTACACAATTTGATTATGCCTTTTGCAGATAGAAAGAACAGAGCATTTGATAATGCTAAAAACGAACATATATTTTTCATAGCATTATTCCTCAAGAAAGACAAGATTTTAGTTGGTATTGTTCGATTTACAAGCGATATTCGTTTAAATTTTAAAAAGAGAAGATAAAAAGCAGATTCGACAAATTGAAGACAAAAAGGTCCAAAGAGCTAAAAAGTACAAGATACAATTAAAAAGGTTCAAAATATTGATGAGGAACGTCTCAAAATGACAAGAGTACAAGTTACAAGACGCAAAGTACACGATATAAAATAATACGCGAAGACGTCCGAAAATCCGGAACCGGGACCTGAGCCAAGAAGAAACGCCCGACGCAACGGACCAAAAATATCTAGTCTACTATGCACAAGAATATAATATAATATATATATAATTATATATAATTATATATTATTATTATATTACGTCGGCAAGAAGAAAACAAAGCAATTTGGCTGGATCCAGGGTGGCCATGCGACTCGCATGGCCAGAAGCACAAAATCCATGCGAGTCGCATGGAGTGAAAATGTTGGTCAGGTCCTATATAAAGCCAGTTTTCTGCCGAGTTTTACACATAATTTTAATCTCTCTCAATATATACGATATATATATATATAATTTATATTTTAATTTTAATTTTAATTATAATTCTAATAATAAGGGTATGTTAGCGAATGTTGTAAGGGTGTAAGTCGAAATTCTGTCCGTGTAACGCTACGCTATTTTTAATCATTGTAAGTTATGTTCAACCTTTTTACATTAATGTCTCGTAGCTAAGTTATTATTATGCTTATTTAAAACCAAGTAATCATGATGTTGGGCTAATTACTAAAATTGGGTAATTGGGCTTTGTACCATAATCGGGGTTTGGACAAAAGAACGACACTTGTGGAAACTAGACTATGGGCTATTAATGGGCTTTATATTTGTTTAACTAAATGAAAGTTTGTTAATGTTAATATAAAGATTTACAATTGGGCGTCCCTATAAATTACCATATACACTCGATCGGACACGATGGGCGGGGTATTTATATGTACGAATAATCGTTCATTTAACCGGACACGGGAATGGATTAATAGCCATTAGAATAATTAAAACAGGGGTGAAATTACATTCAAGGGTAATTGGTGTAATTGTTAACAAAGTAGTAAAACCTTGGTTTACACGCAGTCGATAACCTGGTGTATTCATTAAACAAAGTATTAAAACCTTGTTACAATTCGAATCCCCAATTAGTTGGAATATTTAACTTCGGGTATAATAATAATTTGATGAGGACACTCGCACTTTATATTTATGACTGATGGACTGTTATGGACAAAAACCAGATGGACATATTAAATAATCCAGGACAAAGGACAATTAACCCATGGGCATAAAACTAAAATCAACACGTCAAACATCATGATTACGGAAGTTTAAATAAGCATAATTCTTTTATTTCATATTTAATTTCCTTCATTTTATATTTAATTGCACTTCTAATTATCGCACTTTTATTTATTGTTATTTAATCGCACTTTTAATTATCGTACTTTTTAATTATCGCAATTTTATTTTATCGCATTTTTATTATTCACATTTTTATTATCGTTATTTACTTTACGCTTTAATTTAAGTCTTGTATTTATTTTATATTTTACATTAGGTTTTAACTGCGACTAAAGTCTTAAAATCGACAAACCGGTCATTAAACGGTAAAAACCCCCCTTTATAATAATAATATTACTTATATATATATATATTTGTATTTTTATAAAAGTAAACTAATATAGCGTTGAGCTTTGTTTAAAGATTTCCCTGTGGAACGAACCGGACTTACTAAAAACTACACTACTGTACGATTAGGTACACTGCCTATAAGTGTTGTAGCAAGGTTTAAGTATATCCATTCTATAAATAAATAAATATCTTGTGTAAAATTGTATCGTATTTAATAGTATTTCCTAGTAAAATATAAGCTATTTTATACCCCTCTGCTTTGACATCAAGTATTTTTGGCGCCGCTGCCGGGGAACGCCGAAGCGAAACGCCATATTTTTAATTTTTAAGTTATAATTAGTTTTTGTAAAATTTATATTTTTGTTTAAAAATTAAAAAATATAAAAAAAAAAGCTTTTAAAATCGAAAAAAAAAATATTTTAAGTATATTTTTAAGTTTTTCTTTTATTTTTACAAAATTATAAAGTATTTTAAGTTTATTTTTAAGTTTTTATTTTAATTATATATATATATTTTATTTAAATTTAAAACAGAAAAAAAAGAAAATAAATATTAAATAATTACGTGACCTGTCATTTGAACCAGTCCAATTGAACCAGTTCAGGGTGTCCATGCGACTCGCATGACCCACCCCCTTAAATCATGCGACTCGCATGAGGGGTCTGACAAGACCACAACCAAACCCTAAAAACGCATTTATTACGGATAATATATTATTATTATTATTAAACCCTAATCTTATTATTATTATTATAATTAAGTTTTTAGTTTATTTTATTTATATTACTTTTAAACTAGTTTTATTTATTATAAACTTAATACTTTTATTATAAAATATAAAAATAATATTTTTATAAAATCTAATATTTTTATAACTTTTTATAACTTTTATATTTTGTACCTTTTTAATCGTTGTAGCGTAACTTTTGTATTTTTAGCTCATATTTAATTTTAAACTTAGTTTTTGCTATAGTTATTTTTACTCCTAGATTTTTAGGCTTTGCCATAGAATTCCTTAAGTGCTTTTTCTTTAGACTAAGATTTAGGTGCTTTAGAATTTTGCGACGCCTTTTTAAGTTTTAGTTTCTTTTTAAGTTATTTCCATTTGGGATTTAGTTTTTCCTGTAAGCTTTAATATTTTTAGACCTTTTACTATGTATCAATTATCATTCCAATTAGTAATTTCAATTTGCGATTATAATTTTAAGTTAGCTGTAGTAATAAGGTTAGGTTAGTCAAGTATTTTTAAGTTTTTATAAAGTTTCTTTTATTTTTCCGTCACCTTTTATTTTTCAACCATTTTTTTTCTTTTTCGACCTTTTTCGACGAATTTTTTTTCTCTCTTATTTCTCGCCATTCTAGTTTTTAGGACTTAGAATTTTTTCTACTTCTTATCTAAATTTCTTAAAATAACGAAAATTTATTTTAAGTAGTTAAATTGATAGACATCAAAATTTTCTGGTTCGTAGTAATAGTTGGATTTGTATGTGGACCGGGTTATTGGAGCCAAACAGTCCTCAATTATATTGAGACCAAACGAATCCTGCCCCTCTGCTGCATCTTTTGGCTATTCGAAACGTGGGCAAAATCAGAAAAGTCTATTGATTGGATAACTTATTATAATTTTTCTTTCCTTTTAAAAACTAATAGGATATTCAGTGAATGCACCGAGCAAGACGTTCATCACCTTTTGTACGTTCACCACCTGTAACTCGATCAAGATATCGTTTAACAAATATAACCGCCGTTGATTTTTCTTTAGAATCGTCATCCAATCGACCAAGTACTTCAGTTCAAATTTCCGATAATCCATTTTTTGAACCCGACCTCACAATTGAGAATCCGGAAAATATTCAGGAACGGTTCATAGATCCTGAACCACTAAACTTTCCTCCGGAACCACCAATCATTCAAACAGAGATTGTTGAGGAACGAACCATTAAATCAGAATCATCTAGTGATACCGAGTCAACAAATTCAATTATGGAGAATCTGGAACCTTTAAGTATGGAAGACCGAATGAGAGCTAAACGCACTGGCCAAGGTCACGCAATTACTCATCCAGACATTAATGCGCCAGATTATGAAATCAAAGGACAAATTCTACACATGGTGACTAATCAATGCCAATTTAGTGGTGCGCCGAAGGAAGATCCAAATGAACATCTACGTACCTTTAATAGGATCTGCACACTATTTAAAATACGAGAAGTGGAGGATGAACAGATATATCTCATGTTATTTCCCTGGACTTTAAAGGGAGAAGCCAAAGATTGGTTGGAATCGTTACCTGAAGGGGCGATTGATACATGGGACGTTTTAATTGACAAATTTCTTAAACAATTCTTTCCTGCATCTAAAGCCGTAAGACTTCAAGCAGAAATTGTTACGTTCACACAGAAGCCAAATGAAACTCTATATGAGGCGTGGACAAGATATGGAAAGTTATTAAGAGGATGTCCGCAACATGGTTTAGACACCTGTCAAATAGTACAAATATTCTACCGAGGATGCGACATCACTACAAGAAAAGACATAGATATAGCAGCTGGTGGTTCGATTATGAAGAAAACCGAAACTGATGCTTACAAAATTATTGATAACACTGCTTCCCACTCACATGAGTGGCACCAAGAAAAAGATATCATTAGATCATCTAAAGCAGCTAGAGCCGATTCTAGCCATGACTTAGATTCCATTTCGGCAAAGATAGATGCTTTCGAGAGACGAATGGAAAAGATGACTAAGGATATTCACTCAATACGAATTAGTTGTGAGCAGTGTGGAGGACCACATTTGACAAAAGATTGTCTCAGTATTGAATTAACAATGGAACAAAGAGAGAATATTTCATACATAAACCAAAGGCCTGGAAATAATTATCAGAATAATTATCAACCGCCAAGACCGATTTACAATCAAAACCAGAATTATAACCGAAATATTCCATACAACAACCAACAAGGTCCTAGCAATCAACAAGTATCCAATAATACTTATAATCAGCAAAGACCTAATTTTCAAAACAAACCACCACAACAAACTGATGATAAAAAGCCGAATTTAGAAGATATGATGACGAAGCTAGTTGAAACTCAAACACAGTTTTTCACATCTCAGAAACAAACAAATGAACAAAATGCTCAAGCATTTAGAAATCAACAAGCTTCTATTCAAAATCTGGAACAAGAAGTAAGTAACCTAGCAAGGTTAATAGGTGAAAGAAAATCGGGAAGTCTACCTAGTGATACAAATGCTAACCCCCGGAATGAAACAGCTAAAGCTATTACCACAAGAAGTGGTACAACACTTAAACCACCGGAAATACCTGTAACTTCTGATGAAACCATTCCTACTCCACAAGAACCACAACCTGATCAAGAAAAGGAAAAAGAACCGGTAGTTGAAAAGGTTAATGAAGATAACACAGTTAAGGATAAACCTTATGTTAAACCATACCAACCACCACTTCCTTATCCGAGTAAAATGAAGAAAGAAAAACTTGAAGCCGAGCAATCCAAATTCTTGGATATGTTTAAACAGATAAATGTAAATCTTCCTTTCATTGATGTGATTTCAGGAATGCCAAGATATGCTAAATTCTTGAAAGATCTAATCTCAAATAGAAAGAAAATGGAAGAACTCTCGGCTGTTACTATGAATGCAAATTGTTCAGCAGTGCTGTTGAATAAGATACCAGAAAAATTATCTGATCCAGGAAGTTTCACAATTCCATGTTTTCTGGGTAGTCTTAGTTCAATAGAAGCATTGGCAGACTTAGGTGCTAGTATAAATCTAATGCCGTATTCACTATACGCTAAACTAGACCTTGGAGAATTGAAACCAACCAGAATAAGCATACAACTAGCCGATAGATCAATAAAATATCCTAGAGGGATAATGGAGAACATGCTAGTTAAAGTTGGTACTTTAGTATTTCCAGTAGATTTTGTTGTTTTGGACATGGAAGAAGATTCTCAAGTTCCTCTCATATTAGGAAGACCATTCTTAAACACGGCTAAAGCAATGATAGACGTGTTCGGTAAGAAACTGACCCTAAGTATAGAGGATGAGAGTGTTACCTTTTCAGTTGATAGAGCAATGCAACAACCACAATCTGCAGATGATACATGTTATTATATTCAAACTATAGATGCACAAGCAGAATTATTAGAAGAATTTCCAGAATTACAAGGAACAGGAGAATGTTCTTTAGGAGAAGGTAATGAACCAATTGATGAAGCTGAAATGTTAGCTACACTTATAGCTAATGGATATGAACCAACAACAGAAGAAATTCAAATGCTAAAAGAAGAAGACAGATATCGATATAAATCATCGATAGAAGAACCTCCGAAATTAGAGTTAAAGCCACTTCCAAACCATTTGGAATATGCTTATTTACATGGTGAATCTGAATTACCTGTAATAATATCGTCTTCTCTTACTGAAAATGAGAAATCACAACTCATTTCTGTGTTGAAAGCTCATAAACCAGCCATTGCATGGAAGATTCATGATATTAAAGGAATAAGTCCTTCGTATTGCACACATAAAATCCTTATGGAAGAAGGTCATAAAACGTATGTGCAACGTCAACGAAGACTAAATCCTAATATGCAAGATGTAGTTAAGAAAGAGATTATTAAACTGCTAGATGCAGGTTTAATATATCCAATCTCTGATAGTCCATGGGTAAGTCCAGTTCAATGCGTGCCTAAGAAGGGTGGCATGACTGTCATCACAAATGAGAAAAATGAGCTTATTCCTACTAGGACTGTAACAGGATGGCGTGTATGTATTGATTATACAAAATTAAATGACGCCACCAGAAAAGATCACTTTCCCTTACCTTTCATAGATCAAATGTTGGAAAGATTAGCCGGAAATAGTTACTATTGTTTTCTAGATGGATTTTCCGGATATTTTCAAATTCCAATAGCACCCGGGGATCAAGAGAAAACCACATTCACGTGCCCTTATGGTACTTTTGCTTACAAAAGAATGCCATTTGGACTTTGCAACGCCCCTGCAACCTTTCAAAGGTGTATGATGGCGATTTTTCACGACATGATAGAAGAATGCATGGAAGTATTCATGGATGACTTTTCAGTCTTCGGTGATACATTTAAATCATGTCTAGTTAATCTGGAACGAATGCTAATTAGATGCGAAAAATCAAATCTAGTACTTAATTGGGAGAAATGCCATTTCATGGTTAAAGAAGGCATCGTTCTTGGACATAAAATTTCAAAAGAAGGAATCGAAGTGGATAGAGCTAAAGTAGATGTAATTGCTAAACTTCCACATCCCACCAATGTTAGAGGAGTTAGGAGTTTTCTAGGGCATGCCGGTTTTTACCGACGTTTCATAAAAGATTTTTCTAAAATTGCCACTCCTATGAATAAACTCCTAGAAAAGGATGCGCCATTCATCTTTTCAGATGAGTGTATCAAATCTTTTAATATTCTTAAAGAGAAACTCACTAATGCACCGATCATGATAACACCAAATTGGAATCTACCATTTGAACTAATGTGCGATGCAAGTGATTTTGCAATGGGAGCCGTTTTAGGACAAAGGATTGAAAAACGATTTCAACCTATATATTATGCTAGTAAGACGTTACAAGGAGCACAAACGAACTATACAACTACTGAAAAAGAACTCCTTGCTATTGTCTTTGCTTTTGACAAATTTCGATCATATCTCGTTCTAGCAAAAACGGTGGTCTATACAGACCATTCTGCTCTTAGATACCTATTTTCGAAACAAGATGCTAAACCAAGATTAATCCGTTGGATCTTACTCTTACAAGAGTTTGATATTGAAATCCGAGATAAAAGAGGAGCAGAAAATCTCGCCGCTGATCATCTTTCTCGTCTTGAAAATCCCGAATTAGAAGTTCTAAATGAATCGGCCATACAAGACAACTTTCCTGATGAATATCTATTGAAGATAGATTATAAAGAAATCCCATGGTTTGCAGACTATGCAAACTACTTAGTTTGTGGATTCCTTGAAAAAGGATTATCGTACCAAAGACGAAAGAAATTCTTCAGTGATATAAAACACTATTTCTGGGAAGATCCACATCTGTTTAAAAGTTGTCCCGATGGAATAATACGCCGATGTGTATTTGGAGATGAAGCTAGTAAAATTTTAAACCATTGTCACACAGGACCAACAGGAGGGCATTATGGGCCTCAACTAACAGCAAGAAAAGTTTATGAAGCTGGATTCTATTGGCCTACAATTTACAAAGACGCACACCTTCTTTGCAAATCCGGTGATGCATGTCAAAGGGCCGGAAAAATAATTCAACGTGATGAAATGCCACAAAATGTCATCCAAGTATGTGAAGTATTTGACATTTGGGGTATTGACTTTATGGGTCCATTTCCAAAATCTCATAATAATCTATATATACTCGTAGCCATTGATTATGTATCTAAATGGACGAAAGCACAAGCTCTCCCAACTAACGATGCACGAGTTGTAGTCAACTTTTTAAAACGTCTTTTTGCAAGGTTTGGAACACCGAAAGCTTTAATAAGTGATCGGGGTACTCATTTCTGTAATAATCAACTTGAGAAAGTTCTTAAAAGATATGGAGTAACTCATAAAATCTCCACCGCATATCATCCACAAACAAGTGGACAAGTTGAAAATACCAACCGAGCTTTAAAACGTATTCTAGAGAAAACCGTAGGATCAAATCCGAAGGAATGGTCCATTAAATTGGAGGATGCACTCTGGGCTTTTAGAACAGCCTACAAAACTCCAATTGGAACCACACCTTTTAGAATTGTTTATGGAAAAGCATGTCATCTTCCAGTAGAAATTGAACACAAAGCATTTTGGGCTTTGAAAACATGTAATCTTGATTTACATGAAGCCGGACGTCTACGATTAAGTCAACTAAACGAATTAGAAGAATTAAGACATGAAGCATACGAAAATTCGTTAATCTATAAAGAAAGAACGAAGAAATGGCATGATAAAAGAATCAGAAGTTCAAAAGAATTTAAAGAAGGAGACAGAGTTCTTCTTTTCAATTCACGATTCAAGCTATTTCCTGGAAAATTGAAATCAAGATGGTCTGGACCATTCATAGTCAAAAGAGTTTTCCCATACGGAACGATAGAATTGATAAATTCAAATGGGATTGAATTTAAAGTTAATGGTCACAGAGTTAAACATTACATACATGGTCCGATGGAAGTCGACAACGAAGTTAATCACAATTTCGATACCACAGCTAACTAAGTGTGGGGAGAATCAAGTCTTTAAAGGATAATATGTATTTCTGTTAGAGTTAGATTGTCTGTTTTCGTGTAGTTCTCGAAAATGGAACACGTATGGTCTTTCCCTAGCAGACCCTAAAGAACTAGTCTTCTCCCCCCATTCTGAATTTTTATTTTTTTTAGGTTTTTACTAAATGAAGACTGCCTGTGAACTAAACCATGGTCTAATGCTACACGCTTTGATCACTAAACGTAATAATGACATACTACCGAGTGAATTAGTATCAGTAATCAGAGAAAGAATGGACGGAGTTAGAAAAGGATCCAGATGCGAAGATAATAAGTTACAATTTGGTAAAGGAAAATCAAAATCCGCAGCGAAAAGAAGAGCACGACACCTAGAAAGATGTCACAAATGCGGAAAATGGTCACATGGAGGTAAATGTTCAAATAATCAAACCTATTCAAATACCGAATTTGTTACTTTATGCAGAGACGGACCGTTCATATGTTTAGAAGAGAAGACACTGAATGCTCGAGGTTACGCCTTTGGAGCCATGGAAAACCAATTAAACCGACTATCTTATGAATGGAATAGATCATATAACTAAGAAATCTATTTCACAGGTATGTCTGTACAGTTTTTATTTTTATTTTTATTTTTAACCTTTTGATAATAAACGCTAATTTGTTCGCTAAAAAGTATTAAATTGGTATTAAATAAAATTAGGTTTGGCGACCGAAATTATTGATATCGTTCAAAAATTTATTACATCACTGCGAAATTTAACGTTTATTCTTAAGGTATAAATATCTTTAATCAATCAACCCAAAATATTTCAAAAATTCGTCATGAGTTAAATTAGGTCTTGGAACCGAAATTACTTTACCGAAAAGAGGGGCGCATATTTTTGATAATATTTGATTGATTAAAGTGGGATAAAAAGACAAAAAGATTTTTAAATTTATTTTTACCATGTTTTTAAAATTAATATTTAAATCTTAAGTTAATATTGTAAACTTTGTAAAAACAATATATTTAAAATTGTAAATATTTGAAAAATTAATATAAGTTTGGTGTGAATTTATAATATAAATTTTTAAAATAAGTTTGGTGTGAATTTATAATATGAATTTATAAATTAAGTCTGGTGTGAATTTTTAAAATATGAATTTTTAATTTTATGCATTTCAAATTTTAAGTTTGGTGTGATTTTTTTTTATATATTAATTTTGAATTTTATAATTGTGTGAATTTAAAAACAAAAATTTATTTTATCTCATTAAGTTAAGAATATGATTTTTAAAATTCGTCGTAAGTTGAAGACTAGGTCTTTGAACCGAAATTGCTTTACCCGAGGGAGGGACGAGAACTTTTATTATCATTATTTTTAATCTTATTGATTTAAAGTATGCCAAAAAAATTAAAAAATCCAAAAATCTAAGCTTTTAAAACAATCGCTTGAAAATGACAAAATTTTAAAATTTTGTCGAGGGGCGGACTAGGGCATCGTCCCGAAACGACCTCGTCTTAAAAAGAAACAAAATTTTTAAAATTTTATTAAATTTTATGTTTTAAAAGTATAAGGTTTTTATAAAAAAAAAAAAAAAAAAAAAAAAAAAAAAATACCAGAATTACACCCCATGCGACTCGCATGGGGGTAAGAGCAAAACCATGCGACTCGCATGGACCAGAAAAACAGGTCAGATACAAGTTTCAGTCGAGTTCTGCTTCTTTCACAAACACACATACACAAACACGAAAACTCTCCCAAATACTCTCAAAAATTCATCATTTTTCACCAAATTTCTTGCAAAACTTCACAACAATCATGCCTAGATTCAGTAGTCTCAACCCCTTTAGGAGAAAGGTAAAGATTTCACCCCTAATCTCTTTAAATTCGAATTTTTGTGTTCTTGAGCTAGAAATTTTATATTTTGATTTTGTTAAATTTAGGTGTAATTAGAGCTAAATTGTTGTTATATTATGCATGTATATCCTAGATAGAAGCTATTTAACATGAATTGAAGCTAAAAACTTCAAATTTTTAAGAATCTAGGGTTTGTGTTCTTGAGCAATTTGGGGCTTTTTGATATAAACAGGTTATGGCCGATTTTTGTCATGAATTGTTGCTAAATTAAGTAGTGTAACATGTTTAGGTAGTTAATTGATCCAAACTTTGAGCCTAAACATGTTTTTGAGAATTAAAGTGGACTTTTTAAGTCTAAAAATTCATGAACTTGGATAATTTGATATAAAGGCCATTTGAAACTTGTTTCATTGCTAGTAGTGATTATTTTGGCATGTTATTTGAGATAAATGCTTATGAACTTGATGTACATTTTTCGTATATGCTTATTTGACAAAGTGTAGACTTGAAAAAAATATGAAAATGAGCACTAGTTTGATTTGAATGCCATGTAACAAGTGTTTAATTGTTATAATAATTATTGTTGACATGTTTAAGAGTTTAAATGTGATAAAACATTGTAAAAGTATATAATTGTTATTTTTAGGAAAATATGTATAAAATGTGTTATGAATTGAACATGTCATCATAATTGTTTCAAGTTATTATTTTGCTAACACTAATGCATATTTGGATGCACAAATTTTGTGTTTAATGTGTTTTGCAGAGAAATACAGATACGGACGGTGCATCATCGTCCAGACAACCAGAGCCCGAACCGGAAATGTTTTATGAACAAGAACAACATATGCAACAAGAAGAAGAAGAACATGAAGAGCAACATATTCCATATCACGATCAAGATCAATTATTCGTGAATCAGTTTCGTCAATTCGCTCCACATCAAATGATTCTGAGCTTAGACATTAATGAAGATCAGTTACACCCAAATCTGAGATTTGATCGATGTTGGATAGAGTATCCAGATTATCAAAAGAACATGCACATTCTCTACTTTAAGGTTGTTGAAATGCCAAGGGCAATTGACTGGGTACCTTTGGAAACAGTTGACCTTGCCGAGCCGATTCGGGAATTATTGGTGCAAAGGTATGGTAATTCTCAGTTTAACGATGGGATGCGCCTATTTTCCATTCGTAGAACCATATATAGGGAATGGTGTATAGAATTACTTAGTACTATTAAGTTAAACAGTGATGTTAGGAGGATAGATGATAGAAGCTTTATTAGATTTCTGTTAGGTGGACGCATGTACAGAATGTCCATGATAGATTTAGCCAGGGCCTTACAGATTTACACCCCTGCTGAACTTTTGAGCCCCGACTGTAATAGCCTGATTGCCCAAGGAGAAAGGATAGATAGGGAATTTGATATTAACGCCGTCTGGAGGCGTATGTCCCACTTTAATGAATTTCACGCCAGTGGAAATCATACATACTTAGATATAGACAGAGCTGAACTCCGGGTGATTCATAGATTCTTAGCAAACACAATTACACAAAGGGGTAAGAATAAGGAGAAATTGACCGTAAACGATTTGTTCTACCTCAAGTGTATTAGAGACCCGAGGAGTTTCGTTAACATTCCCTATTGTGTTGGTTATTATCTCGCTAATGTAGTTTCGGGGATGAAATCGGGGAGTATTATAGGTGGTGGTATTTTCATTACTCTCATTGGAGAGTATTTAGGTGTGGATAAGCACCAAGGGGGTCCAATGAACGAAATAGAGGACGAAGGTGAAACTATAAGTTCAAACCTTTATCACGGTGCAAGGGTATTATTGATGAGACGTGGTCGGGTACATCGATACGAGGGACCTCAGCGACAGGTAGAAAGAGGTTCGGATGACGAGATGGAGAAGGCGAACAACATTATAGGAGTTGTTCGGGAGACTGCTCTTGATTTAGGCGTTCGTATGGAGGATGAATACATGACGAACTATGATAGGCATATGCAGTACGAGGCATGGCAACGTCGGAATGACTACGAGCATTCCCGGCAACGAGAGCATGGCCGATGGGATTATCATCAGCGCCAAATTATAAGCCAGTTGCAGCCTGGCGAGATGTATTATCCGACCCGACCCGCATACTATCCCGCACATCAGCCAGAAATGAGACCACCCTATGATTCATATGATTATGACGCAGCATACCAGTTCACCTATAATCAGCCAAGGAACCCGGACGCGAACATGAATTGGGATCCATATCCTAATTTTCCTCCTAACCCACCTCCTGATCAGTAGAGATAAGTTGGTAATTTTTATTTTTATTTTAAACACTTAACATTTTATTACGTTTATGTAATGTTTGATATTCTTATTATTATTGTGTACTAATATTTTTCTTATAGTTTGAAAGTGGGATGCCAAAGTTCCATTTCAAATTGCATGTATGATTATATTTGTATTGTATGTATTCTCTTTTATGCACAAAACAGGGTAAAACAACGCGTTTTCAAAGACTGGCATTAAGTTCAGCAAAAGCAAGTAATTTTGACGACAATGATGCAAAATGTATGTGAAATAACAACAAGACGGAATGAACAAATGACGTGCACCATTTATCATTCAGCAAACAAACGCCAATATATTTGGAAACTTTGGTAAAAATTTAATCATTTTCACACAAATCACCCTCAATAATTTAAATTTTTACTGATTTCTTGCAAATGAGGGCATTGCAAGATCTTAAGTGTGGGAAGGGGTTAAATTCTTTCGGATTTTAAAATTTTTATATTAAACACTTGGTTACCATTAAAAATACTAGTAAATCAGTAGTTGTATGAGAATCTAGTGCTCTCTGATAAAAAAGAACAGCCCTAGTCTTATATACTAACTACCCAATTCTAGTAAAATTTTTCAAAATTTTCAATTAAATGAACTCAAAATCATGTTTATACATATTTATGAACGATAAAACTAGGTTTTAACACCGAAATTATTGTTACCTCGGAAAGGACATAAATTGAGAAACAAACTAAAATGTTAAAATTCATTTAAAATGGAATAGAGGACGATAAAAAGGAAAATAAAAGCCAAGTGTGGGAAAATTTACCAAGTTATTTTAAACATATGTCACATATATCTGTAACAAATAACTGAAAATACTTTTGCTTTGGATTAAACTAAACTGTTTTACCCGATAAAAGAAAAGAAGAGATGGATCTACACGATGAATCAATTCCATCATTTAAAAGGAAGTAAAGTCTTCCGAAAAAGACACGCGCTTCTTGATTTAGGTCATGAAGTTGTCGTCCAGACCAGCTGTAGGTTGACGAAAAATCTAGAAAAGTCATCACTAAAATCAGCAGGAAATCCACGGACCTCAGCATTAAACAGGGTCGCCAAGTGGTCAGATTTATCCTAACCATGAGAAGGATTTATCTCGTACAATGGGGAGGCACCATGCAAATTAGCTGGATAAGACTAATGAATCAGATTCCCAGAAAGGATAATCTCCTTAAAGATTAAAAATCAGCTTTTAAGACTGATATTACTCAATCCTAGAGATTGACCTTAAAGATTGAGAATTACAAACTCATGGAATTCGATGATATCTAAGCTCGAGCTTAAACGAGAAAATATTTTGATCAAAATTATAAACCGATTTGTTTTCTGAAAACCCTATTTTCAATGCGTTCATTACCATTGAACGTAAAATCCTAGAAATTCACCTGGAATTCATTAGGTCACCTGAACTAAATCGGGTGTCAACCGTAAGAACGGTGGTTGCATAACATGGTCAAAGACAGGACTTTGTGCCAAACCGACAAATTATAAGGGTGAGCTTTACTATTGCTCCTACCAAGGATAGTAATTGCGTCCGACACGTTATAGACCATAATCAAAAGCATGTCACGGGACATTGCCTTAAACAGTTGCTTGTTCAACGCTTTCCTTTACAACCGGACGGTAGTTTGCCGAAAGGTAATATACGGAACAAGTAAACTGGACGTGTTGCTTTCCTAATACAAGGTTAGCAAGTGGGTGACACAAAACCGCAAGTTTGAGCTAAAATTTTCAAATCTGAAACCCACCAAACCCACAAAAATATTTTGCAAACACCGGTAAAGGGTTATTCCGGAAAACTTATCTAGGATAAAAACTAGATTTAATTTTCAAAAGATCAAATGTTTTCATAAAGATCCAATTTCCTTAATGGATCTAAATTTTTATAGTCATGTGGGACTGTAAACCATATCGTTATTACCATTGTTTATACCGCCGTATAGAAATCACTGATGTACAAAGTATGAAGAATAAAGAAGTGATTCTAGTATTTCAAGACAATATTGCTTGAGGACAAGCAACGCTCAAGTGTGGGAATATTTGATAATGCTAAAAACGAACATATATTTCATAGCATTATTCCTCAAGAAAGACAAGATTTTAGTTGGTATTGTTCGATTTACAAGCGATATTCGTTTAAATTTTAAAAAGAGAAGATAAAAAGCAGATTCGACAAATTGAAGACAAAAAGGTCCAAAGAGCTAAAAAGTACAAGATACAATTAAAAAGGTTCAAAATATTGATGAGGAACGTCTCAAAATGACAAGAGTACAAGTTACAAGACGCAAAGTACACGATATAAAATAATACGCGAAGACGTCCGAAAATCCGGAACCGGGACCTGAGCCAAGAAGAAACGCCCGACGCAACGGACCAAAAATATCTAGTCTACTATGCACAAGAATATAATATAATATATATATAATTATATATAATTATATATTATATTATATATTATTATTATATTACGTCGGCAAGAAGAAAACAAAGCAATTTGGCTGGATCCAGGGTGGCCATGCGACTCGCATGGCCAGAAGCACAAAATCCATGCGAGTCGCATGGAGTGAAAATGTTGGTCAGGTCCTATATAAAGCCAGTTTTCTGCCGAGTTTTACACATAATTTTAATCTCTCTCAATATATACGATATATATATATATAATTTATATTTTAATTTTAATTTTAATTATAATTCTAATAATAAGGGTATGTTAGCGAATGTTGTAAGGGTGTAAGTCGAAATTCTGTCCGTGTAACGCTACGCTATTTTTAATCATTGTAAGTTATGTTCAACCTTTTTACATTAATGTCTCGTAGCTAAGTTATTATTATGCTTATTTAAAACCAAGTAATCATGATGTTGGGCTAATTACTAAAATTGGGTAATTGGGCTTTGTACCATAATCGGGGTTTGGACAAAAGAACGACACTTGTGGAAACTAGACTATGGGCTATTAATGGGCTTTATATTTGTTTAACTAAATGAAAGTTTGTTAATGTTAATATAAAGATTTACAATTGGGCGTCCCTATAAATTACCATATACACTCGATCGGACACGATGGGCGGGGTATTTATATGTACGAATAATCGTTCATTTAACCGGACACGGGAATGGATTAATAGCCATTAGAATAATTAAAACAGGGGTGAAATTACATTCAAGGGTAATTGGTGTAATTGTTAACAAAGTAGTAAAACCTTGGTTTACACGCAGTCGATAACCTGGTGTATTCATTAAACAAAGTATTAAAACCTTGTTACAATTCGAATCCCCAATTAGTTGGAATATTTAACTTCGGGTATAATAATAATTTGATGAGGACACTCGCACTTTATATTTATGACTGATGGACTGTTATGGACAAAAACCAGATGGACATATTAAATAATCCAGGACAAAGGACAATTAACCCATGGGCATAAAACTAAAATCAACACGTCAAACATCATGATTACGGAAGTTTAAATAAGCATAATTCTTTTATTTCATATTTAATTTCCTTCATTTTATATTTAATTGCACTTCTAATTATCGCACTTTTATTTATTGTTATTTAATCGCACTTTTAATTATCGTACTTTTTAATTATTGCAATTTTATTTTATCGCATTTTTATTATTCACATTTTTATTATCGTTATTTACTTTACGCTTTAATTTAAGTCTTGTATTTATTTTATATTTTACATTAGGTTTTAACTGCGACTAAAGTCTTAAAATCGACAAACCGGTCATTAAACGGTAAAAACCCCCCTTTATAATAATAATATTACTTATATATATATATTTGTATTTTTATAAAAGTAAACTAATATAGCGTTGAGCTTTGTTTAAAGATTTCCCTGTGGAACGAACCGGACTTACTAAAAACTACACTACTGTACGATTAGGTACACTGCCTATAAGTGTTGTAGCAAGGTTTAAGTATATCCATTCTATAAATAAATAAATATCTTGTGTAAAATTGTATCGTATTTAATAGTATTTCCTAGTAAAATATAAGCTATTTTATACCCCTCTGCTTTGACATCAGCATTACTTGTGAACTCAATTTCACAAATGGCAACTATTCAAAGATCAACAAAAGCAGCAGATTCGATAGAACCATTTTCAAATGATCAAAAGACTAAAAACTAACTTTTGCAAATGTCGATTTATTTCTACCAAAAACTAACTTTAGTCATGGGCAACTATATTATTTAGCTATCTTTATTGTTAGTGTAATTTGACGGTTATGTTACATTAGTTTACTTTATGTAGAGTTTTATGTTTGAAGCATGTAAAGTGCTCAACTTGGTCATCTTACCATTTTTGTAGAGTGGATGATAGATACTGATAGCTTTATTTATTGTGTCATTTTTTAATTTGCTTATGCTTATACTTATTGTCGGGTTTTACCATTTAGTATTCTGTTTGATGACATAAAGTGTTATATTGTGTTGATTTAAGTTTGGGTATCATTTGTATTGAACATGTGTTTAACATGTTGCATTATTTGTTACCATTAAAATGTTGCGGTTAATTTGGTATATTCAGATCATGATTTATAATTTTTGTTTTCAATTAATTGGTATTATGGTTTTTGAACAAATATGATAAGATATATTTGTTTTTGTACAAGTTTCAACAATGAGAGAACTATGCTTTCTCAGATTCATGCAAACGCTTCATTTTGTAAATAATAGGTTCTAGACGGACATGATGGCATATTCATAGCCATTGGATACTTACCATAAACATTCATTCGGAATAAAGATGATAAGATTGTTTTTCTGTATCCAAGTGACATGTAGTTTTTCTTTTAAACTATTGATAGTGCTCCAAATGAACATATATTTAGTAGCAATATCGTTCCAATATGTAAAGTTTTTAAATGTAATTTCCTTATTTTTAGTTGTAATAGTTAAATAAATAAGTGCGAAGACGAAAGACGCAAATCGCTCGAAAATGAAGATTTAAAGACAAAAACGAAGATTTGAAAGACCAAAACGTCCAAAAAGCTCAAATGTACAAGATACAATTCAAAAGGTTCAATTTATTGATGAGAAACGTCTAAAAATGACAAGAGTACAAGTTACAAAACGCAAAGTACAAGATATTAAATTATACGAAAGGACGTTCGAAAATCCGGAACCGGTACCCGAGCCAACTATCAACGCTCGACGCAACGGAGCTGAAAGTACAAGTCAACTATGCACAAGAATATAATATAATATTTAAATAATTCATAATAAGAATAATAATAAATAATAAAAAGTTGTTAATTGAGCATAGTTAAGGGGTCATAAGTGAAAATTTCAAATCAACATTTGCCTATAAAATGGAATTCACGTAGTAATGAAAAAGAACACATTTCTTCATATTTCTTTCTCTCTTCTGTAATATGTAATATATATTTATATTATAATTTTAATATAAGTTAATTTTAATAATAAAGTTATGGTTTAGTTGGGTTATTGTAAGAAATGTTTTACGGGTTTTAAAGTCGAAACTCTGCCCGTGTAACGCTACGCGATTAATCACCACTGTAAGCTATGTTCTTCCTTTTTAAATTAATGTATCGTAACTAAGTTATTATTATGCTTATTTGAGCCGAAGTAATCGTGATGTTGGGCTAAAATATTAAGAAGGGGTTATTGAACTTTGGACCATAATTAAGGTTTGGGCAAAAGACCGACACTTGTGAAAATTGAACTATTGACTATTAATAGATGGGGGGTATTGTCTAATTGAGTGACAACTCATTGGAGTCTGTCGAACCTATCTTCAAATTAATTAACCTAATAATTAATAATGATTATGGTTGTCCTATTTAGTGATGTTCATATGGAATCTGTTATAATCATTTAATTAATCAATTGGGTTGGGTAATTGATTATTCATTCTGATCAAGTGGATGAATTAATATTCATAAACTAATTAAAACAGGGGTGGATTACATACAGTGATAACTGGTGTAATTGTTGACAGAAGTGATAACTGCGTCACAGTTTAAATCCTTAATCAGTTGGAATATTTGACTTCGGGTATAAGGGTAATTTGACGAGGATACTCGCACTTTATATTTATGACCGATGGACTATTATGGACAAAAACCAGATAGACGTATCAAATAAACCAGGACAAAGGACAATTAACCCATGGTAATAAATTAAAATCAACACGTCAAACATCATGATTACGGAAGTTTAAATAAGCATAATTCTTTTATTATATTTCTCATCGTATCTTTATTTACTGTCATTTTATTACTCGCAATTTTATTTACTGTCATTTTATTTATTGTCATTATTTTACGCACTTTAATTATCGTCATTTATCTTTACGCTTAAAATATAGAATCGACAAACCGGTCATTAAACGGTAAAACCCCCCTTTAATAATAATATTACTACTTACATAATTATATATATTTTGTATAAATATAGTTAAAAATATAGTAAGTATCACCAGCTCCCTGTGGAACGAACCGGACTTACTAAAAACTACACTACTCTACGATTAGGTACACTGCCTATAGTGTTGTAGCAAGGTTTAGGTATATCCCATCCGTAAATTAATAAAACTTGTGTCATATTTTGTAGTATTTTGTATTAAAAATAATACTATTTCGTACCCTCACGCTACATCATCAAGTTTTTGGCGCCGCTGCCGTATTCACCGTTTAAAGATTGACGAAAAATCTAGAAAAGTCATCACTAAAATCGGCTGGAAATCCACGGACCTCAGCATCAAACAGGGTCGCCAGGTGGTCAGATTTATCCTAACCATGAGAAGGATTTATCTCGTACAATGGGGGGCACCGTGCAAATTAGCTTCATAAGACTAATGAATCAGATCCCCAGAAAGGATAATCCCCTTAAAGATTAAAAATCAGCTTTTAAGACTGATATTACTCAATCCTTGAGATTGACCTTAAAGATTGAGAATTCAAACTCATGGAATTCAATGATATCTAAACTCGAGCTTGAACGAGAAAATATTTTGATCAAAAATACAAACCGATTTGTTTTCTGAAAATCCATTTTCAATGCGTTCATTACCATTGAACATAAAATCCTAAGAATTCACCTGGAATTCATTAGGTCACCTGAACCAAATCGGGTGTCAACCGTAAGAACGGTGGTTGCATAGCATGGTCGGAGACAGGACCTTGTGCCAGACCGAAAAATCATAGGATGATCTTTACTATTGCTCCTACCAAGGATAGTACTAGCATCCGACACGTAATTAGACCATGAACAAATGCATGTCATTAGACATTGCCTTAACAGTTTCTTGTTCATCGCTTTCCTTTACAACCGGACGGTAGTTTACCGAAAGGTAATATACGGAACAAGTAAACTGGATGTGTGCTTTCCGATACCGGGATAGCAGTGGATTACACGAGCCTAAAAGTTTTAGCCAAAATAATGATCCACAAATATATTTTGCAACACCGATGATGGATCAAATCAGAAAACTTGTCTAGGGTAAAATCTAGCTTGAATTTTCAAAAGATCAATTGTTTTCATAAAGATCCAATTTCCTAAAGGATCTAAATTTTTATAGTCATGTGGGACTGTAAACCGCCTTTCAAATGTGCACTTTGCTTTGGAAACCGAAAGTAAATCGGCTATTTGATTGCAAGTGTCGTTGATCTAAACCCAAGGCAACTGTGGATGACACACCCACCTTTAACCATCATTACTGTCATTGTTTATACCGCTATATCAAAATCACTGATGTACAAAATGTGATGAATAAAAAAGTGATTCATGTATGTTTTTATTTCAAGTTCTGTATTGCTTGAGGACAAGCAACGCTCAAGTGTGGGGATATTTGATAGTGCTCCAAATGAACATATATTTAGTAGCAATATCGTTCCAATATGTAAAGTTTTTAAATGTAATTTCCTTATTTTTAGTTGTAATAGTTAAATAAATAAGTGCGAAGACGAAAGACGCAAATCGCTCGAAAATGAAGATTTAAAGACAAAAACGAAGATTTGAAAGACCAAAACGTCCAAAAAGCTCAAATGTACAAGATACAATTCAAAAGGTTCAATTTATTGATGAGAAACGTCTAAAAATGACAAGAGTACAAGTTACAAAACGCAAAGTACAAGATATTAAATTATACGAAAGGACGTTCGAAAATCCGGAACCGGTACCCGAGCCAACTATCAACGCTCGACGCAACGGAGCTGAAAGTACAAGTCAACTATGCACAAGAATATAATATAATATTTAAATAATTCATAATAAGAATAATAATAAATAATAAAAAGTTGTTAATTGAACATAGTTAAGGGGTCATAAGTGAAAATTTCAAATCAACATTTGCCTATAAAATGGAATTCACGTAGTAATGAAAAAGAACACCTTTCTTCATATTTCTTTCTCTCTTCTGTAATATGTAATATATATTTATATTATAATTTTAATATAAGTTAATTTTAATAATAAAGTTATGGTTTAGTTGGGTTATTGTAAGAAATGTTTTACGGGTTTTAAAGTCGAAACTCTGCCCGTGTAACGCTACGCGATTAATCACCACTGTAAGCTATGTTCTTCCTTTTTAAATTAATGTATCGTAACTAAGTTATTATTATGCTTATTTGAGCCGAAGTAATCGTGATGTTGGGCTAAAATATTAAGAAGGGGTTATTGAACTTTGGACCATAATTAAGGTTTGGGCAAAAGACCGACACTTGTGGAAATTGAACTATTGACTATTAATAGATGGGGGGTATTGTCTAATTGAGTGACAACTCATTGGAGTCTGTCGAACCTATCTTCAAATTAATTAACCTAATAATTAATAATGATTATGGTTGTCCTATTTAGTGATGTTCATATGGAATCTGTTATAATCATTTAATTAATCAATTGGGTTGGGTAATTGATTATTCATTCTGATCAAGTGGATGAATTAATATTCATAAACTAATTAAAACAGGGGTGGATTACATACAGTGATAACTGGTGTAATTGTTGACAGAAGTGATAACTGCGTCACAGTTTAAATCCTTAATCAGTTGGAATATTTGACTTCGGGTATAAGGGTAATTTGACGAGGATACTCGCACTTTATATTTATGACCGATGGACTATTATGGACAAAAACCAGATAGACGTATCAAATAAACCAGGACAAAGGACAATTAACCCATGGTAATAAATTAAAATCAACACGTCAAACATCATGATTACGGAAGTTTAAATAAGCATAATTCTTTTATTATATTTCTCATCGTATCTTTATTTACTGTCATTTTATTACTCGCAATTTTATTTACTGTCATTTTATTTATTGTCATTATTTTACGCACTTTAATTATCGTCATTTATCTTTACGCTTAAAATATAGAATCGACAAACCGGTCATTAAACGGTAAAACCCCCCTTTTATAATAATATTACTACTTATATAATTATATATATTTTGTATAAATATAGTTAAAAATATAGTAAGTATCACCAGCTCCCTGTGGAACGAACCGGACTTACTAAAAACTACACTACTCTACGATTAGGTACACTGCCTATAGTGTTGTAGCAAGGTTTAGGTATATCCCATCCGTAAATTAATAAAACTTGTGTCATATTTTGTAGTATTTTGTATTAAAAATAATACTATTTCGTACCCTCACGCTACATCATCAACTATATTCATTTTGTTAATCTCATTGAGCAGCTACATGAAAGTTAGTGATTTTTGACTATAAACAATTGATTATTACATTGTAATTGTATTCATTAATTCATCAATACCGTTTACATCATTAGTCATTATAACATTTTCGCATATTATGAGTTGTCGTGCAACGCACGAGCTCATAAAGTATCGAACAATGTACAAAAAAATATTTGTTCGACAATTTTAAATAAATATATTTCGTTATTAAAAAAATATTATATCATTTGTTGATACTAATTTAATAAAATATCATTTTTAATCAGTTATATTAAAGACCCCGTGCATCGCACGGGCTAAAAATATATATATATATATATATATATATATATATATATATATATATATATATATATATATATATATATATATATATATATATATATATATCGGTTGTCATTTACTCCGTAATTTGCTTGCCGCCTAATACTACAAACATAAAAATCCCGTATCTATGATCTTCTCACATATTGGAAACGGCCCCGGTGCACTAGAACAAATTAATCACATGCGACCACCTGTAAATTAAGAGGTTTATGACTAGGTTTTGGGACCCAAAAGATGTCTCACTTTTTTGTGAGCTTGTCTCACTTTATGAAACTAATTCATGTTTGACACCTCATCACCATGTCCACCACACTCTCTTTACTTTCTTCCCTATTTTTTAATTTCTTCCGTCTTTACTTTCTTCCCTATTGGACATCCATTTCATATTATTATTATGGAGTACATTCTTGTTTTTTCTTAGAAAAAAAATTGTCATGTGCCAAAATTAGACTAATGATGCATGTCTCGAATTGCGTATGAAGTATGTAAACCTGATACTTCAAACCCAGTTCAGAGGGCGATGTCTTAAATTTATCGAATTGCAAACCATGAGTGCGTAGTAGTACAGCCTCAAAATTCTGGCTAATCCGCACTCTAATATCAAAAATTATTCAAGCATGTTACATACTTACATGTTAGTTGTAAGACCATATTTAACGCTGGCGTTACCAACCTTTTTCACCACCATCTTACCATGGTGGCGCCACAGCGTAGCATAATCGGAGCAAGGCGCGATGGTTGCTTCACTAGAAGAATTGAAGCCTGCTGGGTGACATGGGCGATTTTCATTTGCTTCTCCATATTAATGTTGCAAAAAAAAAAAAAATAATAATAATAATAATAATAATTCAACGGCCAGGAACTATTAATATTTGATTTTAAAATAATAAAATTTTAAATTAAATTATAATATACATTTTTTACCTATAATTAACATATTTCAATAACAAATATTCACACATTTTATACATTTATCTCCATTCTCTCTACAATTTATGAAGCATCTCACAACCATGTCAAATCCAAATCAAAATCGCAATCCTAACAAGCCCGGTTCTTCCAATCTATACACTTTCGGGTCACCATATATGCCTGGTTCGTCCTCAAATTTCTTGTAAAATATTCGGGGTAATCGACCTTTTGGCAATATCCCGTCTCAAAATCTTCTTCAAAATTTCAATAACACTCAATTCTATAGCCAATTTTTACTGTCTCAACAACAATTTCAATGACCATTTCAACAACAATTCTTAAAATCCGCTCAGTCAGATATTATACCATTTCATGTTCCTTTTATGCAACACTTTTAACAACCACAACAAAATTTTACATCCCTACAATATGACGAAGTGGAAGAAATTCGTGACGAAACGCAACAACAAGTCCGGGTTCGAAAGGATCATAGAAGAAAAGGAAAATGAGTTGCGAAAGAACCACAAGTTAAAAGATTGTGGACACCAACTGAAGAAATTTGGTTGGCATCGTGTTGGATCGAATCTTCGGAAGATAGAGTTCATGGTAACTCACAAAAAAGGTACGACCTTTTTGGGGTGTAGTTCGCGAAAAGTTCAACGTTAATGATTCATGTCGGTTACGAGGAGACGACCAACTAAGCGACAAATGACGTCCTATGGATAAGGCGTGCAAAGATTTCACTACCCTATATAATGATGAAGAACGTAGCCCAAGGCGTAGCTGTCGAAACGAGCAAAACATAACGGTATAAAGATATCAAGATACGTAAGCGAAGCAGTGAGCTTACAAAGATGTATGGAAATTATTGAAGAAGAAGCCGAAGTGATACACACTACCTCGGTTGATGGAAGTAGTGTGCGAAGAATAAGAAGTTCACAAGTTGTATTCGAAGAAGAAGACGATGATTTGGTTGCCGAAAATCAAACAATCAGTGTCGGTGAAGATCGGATAAACGACCTCCAGGAGCTATTCGGTGATGATGCAACTAGACATCCTATTGTGACGACCCGAAAATTTCCGACCAAATTTAAACTTAATTTCATATGATCTCGACACGATAAGCAAAGTCTGTAAAGTTGAGTCCTAAAATTTCTGAACTGTTTAGATGGATTCATTTAACCTTTGACTGATCCCGACGATTCACGAACATATGTTGTAAGTAAATATGTATATATATGTATATATATATATATATATATATATATATATATATATATATATATATATATATATATATATATATATATATATGTATATATAAATATATAAATAAGTATATATAATGATTTGGAATTATAGAATGCAGTTTAATCATCGGAATTAAATAAGTAAAATAATATAATTAAGTTACTACTAAAATGAATCTATATATAAATATATATGATTTCTATTATATATATAAAATATGTAAATGTTAATTTTTCAGTAAATGTCATCAAATAATATAATATTACATAAATAATAAATGGTATTAAATTTAATAGCAAGTTTGAAAATAATTGTTATATTAATATTATTATCGTTACTTTTATTATTGTTAATATTGATATCTATAATTGTATCATTAATATTATTATTCATAATATAAAATATATATAATTGTTATGTATAAGTTATTATATTAACTTGTCTACTAAAAATTATTATTTTTATTTAAAGTTATTATTAGTATTCTTATTAGTATTATAATGATATTAATATCATTATTATTTCTATTATCATTATTATTATTAGTTTTATTAATATTATTAATATTAATATTAAATATTAATGTTTGTATTATAAATATTAATATGTTCCTTTACATATTTAATAAACCGATACAGATATATTATACAGATAATTACAACTATATATATATATATATATATATATATATATATATATATATATATATATATATATATATATATAATGCATATATATATACACAAAATACAGATATATTTATATATAATTACATATACAGATATATAAATATATAAACACCGTATATCATATATAAACACAGAAAAGAACGTATTCTGTTTCCAATCCTTTTCAACCTGTAGTTGATTGGTTTTCTTCGTACAAATCAGATTCTAAAACACTAGGACAAATCCAAAAATTTGTTAGCAATCGACATCGTTCTTTATTTTTGGTGTACGATTGATTTTTTCTGTCGATCCTCATTGTTATAAAATAACCATCTTCTTTCTCTTTGATGAAACACACAACCTAGCTTCCTCAAACGATTATGAACGTCGAACAATATCTTCACCCTCACCATCACGATAAGCACCACCATCAAAGAACAAACTCAAACCAAACACCCCTTCCTTTTCTTGCTCGTTAAACCATCACCTTAAACCATCCACATCTTTTCCTCTCTCTTCGTGAACTACCATCAACAAACATACAATCGATTACCTTAACCCACACGATCAACCCACTTGCGTTCTTCTTTCTTTTCTAGCTCGATCAAACACCAACAACAAAGAATAGTTGCTGCTTCTGTTCGGCTTAACCATCAAACCTACCATCATCGAAGATCATCATCAACTACCCTACAATCACCATGTACAACCCCACAACCGCCACCATGATCACCTCCTTCTCTCTCTACAATATTTTTCGTAAACCCAAACAGCCGGGCTACTACAATACTCGTTAACTGCTACTGTTTAGCGAAGAATGAGAGTAGGATAAAGGTGAGGAAACGACCCATATTTTTTTTCATTCTTGTTCACTAACAGACATTTATGTAATGTTGGTGATACTTTAATAAAGTTAATAATGATTATGATAATGACATAATATGAGAAGTGATGATGTCGAGCCAACACCTTCAAGTGGGTCGATCATATACATAGTTTAAAGGTTTGGCCAAAACGAATATATTTATCACTTTACAGCACATTAATAATTGATTTCATATGGAACAAGTTGAAAAATCCATGGCCTACCCATTTTGGTGTAACTTGAACGGTTGGCCATTATTTTCTTTCTCTTGGATCGAACCAAAAACAAGGTATAAATTATTTAAGTTAACATGGGCCAAGGAATGATATTTAGGCCGTATTAATTTTTTTGCCACTACATGCCAAGTGGACGGGATGATGGCTGCATCGAGTAATAGGAAAGAGGTTGCGAGTGAGTTAGGTGTTGTTACGGATGTTGGCAACATGGGCCGAGAGATTGGCAACATGATGATTATGGTTAGTTATGATGATGGTAGCGGATGATGATGATATTTAGGATTCGGGTAAAATGATGATTTGGTTATGATAATGATAACAAGATGTTAAGGATAATAGTATGATGTCGATATTGATGATGACATGATGCATGATGATGATGATGATACACGATGAGTTATGATGATGGATAATAGTTGAAACGAACAATTATGATGGTTATGATCGTAGATGATGATGGTGATATAGATAATGATACGGTTATAATGTTTGTAGAGAAAGAATAAAATGGGAAACAGAAAATACGGTTATATAAAAATTAAGATAGGAATATATCAGAAAAGTTGATTAGCTTGAATGGTTAAGGGAGTTATCGGGTTAGCGGGAGGTCGCGGGTTCAAACCCGGACTTGGGCATTTTTTAGGACTACTTCTTTGAGGTAGTTACTTAATTTATTTACTTATCATTATTATTATTTTTATTATTATTATCATTATAATTATTAAAATAAATTTTAGTATTATTATTAGTAAAATCATTATTTTTATAGTTATTATTATTAGTAGTATTATTATTATTATCATTATCATTAATATTAATAATATTTTTATTATTATTATTATTACTATTATTATTATTAATATTATTATTATGATTACTACTTTTATATTAACAAAATAGATAAATATTTTCTATATAAGAGTATATATATTACAACTACCATAATATTACATATAATTATATATATTAAGATTATTTATATAAATATTTACATATAACAAATTATTGATTTTAAATATCATATTAAACTATATAAATAATAACTATTTTAAATATACAAATTTAATATATAAGATATATAATTTAAGATATAATATATGAATTTATTTGATTACAATTATATGTGTTTATATATATAAATGATATAGGTTCGTGAATCCGAGGCCAACCCTACATTTGTTTAATGTCATCATATGTATTTTTACTACAAAATACAGTATTGGGAGTTCATTTGCTCCCTTTTACTCTTTACATTTTTGGGACTGAGAATACATGTGCTGTTTTTACAACTGCTTTATTAAATGCTTTTGAAATATATTTTGCACTGTGAATACATGAAATACTTTTATAAATGTTTGACGAGATAGACACAAGCAAAACATTCCTCGAATGAATTATTATGCAGACAGAAGTTCTGTGGATTATTATTGAATTAGTTGGACGTGATAATTGCCACTAATTGTTGTAAATATTTTTTCCCTGATTATTATTGCTTGGTAACCTAAGAATTAGAAACGGGTATGACCCTAATTCACACGAATCCTAAAGGTAGCTACCGGGTTTAACACCCCCACCCAGAATGTTCACTAGACGGAAGGGCTAGTGGGCGTGGTGTTTAGTACTTCGAAGTTTATATATTATACAGACGAGATGTTCTGTTTTTGGGGTATTATTGATGCGCATTATATGTTAAGGTCGGTTACCATGTTGAGCAATGAAATCGAAATGAATGTTATGTATCGAGAGAATGATTTTTATACACAGGTTATGTGTATTAGTTTTGTGCACGAGATATGTGCACGATTATTTAAATATCGCGAGGCAACCTACGGGGGAGAAAAGGATACGAACCTACTCTGCTAAGCATTATGAAAAATGGTTTCATACACGAGATAGGTGTACTGTATTTGAATCTTGTGGTCTATCAAAATGATGAATTTTATTGTTTACAATAACCTTATGAACTCACCAACCTTTTAGTTGACTCTTTAAAGCATGTTTATTCTGAGGTGTGAAAGAAATCTTCTGCTGTGCATTTGCTCATTTTAGAGATATTACTTGGAGTCATTCATGACATATTTCAAAAGACGTTGCATTTGAGTAATTTAGTTCATCAAGATTATTATTAAGTCATTCATAGTTTGGATATATTATGAAAGGATATGCATATTTATCAACTTTCGATGTAATGGAAGTTTGTCTTTTAAAAACTAATGCAATGTTTGTAAAATGTATCATATAGAGGTCAAATACCTCGTAATATAATCATATGTTATTGTATTCGTCCTTATGGATTAGGACGGGTCGTTACATGTGGTATTAGAGCGGTGGTCTTAGCAAACCAGGTCTTGCATTAGTGTGTCTAACTGATAGTTTTTTAGATGCATTAGTGAGTCTGGACTTCGACCGTGTCTGCATGTCAAAATTTTTGCTTATCATTTTGTGTCAAAAGTTATCTGCTTATCATTCTTAGTCTAGACACATCTTACTGCATTAATTGCATGAATAGTGTATAAACAAAAATTCATATCTTAGCGTATCTGCTAATTCATATCTTAGCGTATCGGTTACTGTAAACTTTGTCTGACAGTTTCCTTAATCCCCTCCGTAATCTACGGGATCTTCTGTACTATACATAGATATTCTATGTAATTAGAATATCATCTGATATCTGAAAATCATTTCATATCGAAAGTCCTCTGTCCGACCGTACAAGATGGAACTTGCAACTAGTTCAAGTTCCTCGGATTCCGACATGGATTTCCACTCGAGCTCCGAAAGCAGTGTAACCGGAATGGATCAACCAAACAACCGTCATCAATTCTGGATGAATTAGGGCTGAGATCGTACTCGACTTAATCAATGGAAACGAGGAGAAGGCGATTCTTTCCATCAACCAAATTCACCTCTTGGCGAAGAACCTGAAGCACTTACCGGCGAACCTGTTCGTAATACTACTTTCTCTCTCATTTCCAGAGTATCTCGTCACGATTATATACTATCTCACATTTTAGATCTTATTCATCCGCTCGTCCGAACGGACAATCATCCCAGTGTAATAGAAGAAGTCAATGAACTTCGCGCTCGAGTAATCAATTTGGAGAATATGGTGCAAAAAGTACCAGCTTCAGCAACATCACCGACACCAACAATACCATCAACAATCCATGCCTCAATATCTCATTATGTACCTCGAGTATAATCATCGTTCTACGTATCGTTCTACATCAATTATCTTCGTTCTTCATGGCGATTATGTAATCTCTAATGTATGTATTCTAGTTCTAACAGTAAATCAAATGAGATTAATATTATATTAACTCATTAAATCCATGATTACATCTGAAGAAAATATATATGTAAGTATATTTTCATAAAGATTGTAATTAAAAATTCTTTCGTACAAACTGTTAATGGTGAAAATATTTTAACGGGTAGGTAATACCCGAGGAATATTTAGATTTCACATTAATAAGTTACACTGTACATTCTTCAATTCAGATTCAGCAGTCATTAACAATACTGCTCAAATCCACACATATACGAATCCGTTCACCACAGAATAACCATTTTCATTCAATTTCATATTTAGATTTTGATCTATCAGAATCCAACAAGTGGCATAATGAAGAAAACATTGGACAAAATAAAATTTGTTAGAAACAAACGAATTAACTATGAGAAATTCTATTAAGAATCCACGCTAACAAAATCCTAGCTAACTGTCCCTAGCTAACTGTTAATTCCTTATTACATTTAATTATCGCAATTTATTTCATCGCAATTTAATTCTCGCAATTTTATTTATCGTCATTTAATTTCTGTTATTTACTTTACGCACTTTAAATATCGTCGGGACACATATACAATGTTTTGACATATCATATCGACGCATCTATATATATTATTTGGAATAACCATAGACACTCTATATGCGGAAATGATCGAGTTAGCTATACAGGGTTGAGGTTGATTCTAAAATAATATATATACTTTGAGTTGTGATCGAGTCTGAGACATGTATACAATGGGTAACGATACGTATTAATTAATTCGAATATTATATATTAAACTACATATGAATTATTGAATTACTAACTGTGGACTATTAATAGTGGACTAATAACATTGGACAATTAAAATATTGATTATAACATATGAAACTAAATATTTCTTCAAGTTTGCCACTTGATTTCATCTTAAACCTTGTTTGTACCTTGACGATTACAATTTGCGTTCAAACCTTTCATGATTCTTGAAAACACTTCAATCGAGAGGATGATCTAACCACACGTTATCTACGAAAGGAAGAACTTGTGCATATGGGCATGCACCTGGAAAACTCTTGGAACCTAAGTAGAAGTTTAAAATGAATTTATAATTCCTTGGCGTTGTTATTACCAAAAATAACTTTGCAATCTCTTTCCAAAATAGCCAATTTTGTCACAGCTCCAACAAATCAACTTCAATGTTTCATTTGAATAAACCTTATTATAAAGATTACCCCTTCATCATCGTTACTGGAGAACCATTTATATTCCACCACATTAGCAGTAAACTTACCAGCAACTTCATTACTCATTAGCTTAAGTCTCTCTGAAGAACCATTATAATTGTTCATTAAAACTCTATCATATACTCATTCACATCTTATAACAAGAATTGCCATACTAATTACCGAGAATTAGCAATCCGTATTTTAAATCTCGCAGCGTTTCTACAACAACAGTTATATGTATACATATAACCTTTATCTCTTAGAATTATGACCTTCCATTCTAAAACTCTGAAAAGCACTCAGTCTACGAATCAATATTCCAAGTTTTGAAAATTGCTGATGAAGCAGCAAAAACTGTAAATGACCTTAACCATCAGAAGTTTGATGATAAAGAATAGTATGTTGGAAAAAACTCAGAAAAGTTGGAACTGGAAAACGAATTGAGCAAACCATGAAGGAGGCCGTGGACAAATCACAAAGGCTAAATCTGCCTTCAAAGAATCCAAATGATTCAGTATCTGCTGAAGTCATTAAAGAATACCTTGCTCCTGACTCTAAACTTTCACGGACAAATCTTCTTCATCATTCATCGACATTAGAAATTCTAAGATATCATCGTATCGTTCATTATAAATATCCTCGATATTTCTGAAGTTATTTTCATAAATATTCTTATCTGAAATCATTTATCTCTTCGTGATATCAGTGTTACATCAGAAAGGAAACTGTTTTAGTTTCTAAATTCTGAAAGATTCGAATTTAAAAATTCTGAATGTTTTTGAAGTGTTGGGGAACTGAAGCATGAGTTAGTATAATATAATGACACTTGATCAATGTGATTATATTACAGTAAGTCATGCTGAGTTTCTAATGAAACGTGATGATTCACAGATTATAACGTCATCATGTGCCATGTTACATGACTCTTATATTCTATCTGATCTCTAAACATATCAAGAACATAATTTCTTGATAATTCTATCTTTTTTCTTGAATTCTGGTAATTTAACCAATCAAAATCGTACTATCACAATTTCTCTCTTAGAACATTAACTATATTCATTTTGAAATTCATATCTACGTATTCTGGACCATTATTCGCTTGACTTAAAGTTGGGAAGAGAAAACAAAAGGATGGAACTCCAAAATATAAAGGAAATGAAGAGGGTGGATTTATAGTGAAATATTAGACAGAGCAATCAAGTCAGCTTATCGCATTTAACCAAAGAGAATTCTAATTTCCTTAATTTCTGAAGAATTGAATCTTATTACAAAGATTTACTTTAAATCCCTTGAATTTCGGAAATCCACCGTGATTACATCAAAAGTTAAATCTCGATCTCAATCTTTTGAGACAGCTTCATTTGTACTCATCGAGTAATCAAATTATTTCATCTATACTACTCTATGGTAATAAAACTCTATTTATCAACTCATATTTGTCATGAAAACATACTTATTGTCAGTCATGACCATCCTAATCAAATTTCGGGTAAAAATTTCTTTAACGGGTAGGTACTGTGACGACCCTGAAATTTCCAACCAAATTTAAACTTAATTTCATATGATCTCGACACGATAAGCAAAGTCTGTAAAGTTGAGTCCTAAAATTTTTTAACTCTTTATATGGATTCATTTAACCTTTGACTGATCCCGACGATTCACGAACATATGTTGTAAGTAAATATGTATATATATGTATATATAAATATAAAAATAAGTATATATAATGATTTGGAATTATAGAATGCAGTTTAATCATCTGAATTAAATTAGTAAAATAATATAATTAAGTTACTACTAAAATGAATCTATATATAAATATATATGATTTCTATTATATATATATAAAATATGTAAATATTAATTATTCAGTAAATGTCATCAAATAATATAATATTACATAAATAATAAATGGTATTAAACTTAATAGCAAGTTTGAAAATAATTGTTATATTAATATTATTATCGTTACTTTTATTATTGTTAATATTGATATCAATAATTGTATCATTAATATTATTATTCATAATATAAAATATATATAATTGTTATGTATAAGTTATTATATTAACTTGTCTACTAAAAATTATTATTTTTATTTAAAGTTATTATTAGTATTCTTATTAGGATTATAATGATATTAATATCATTATTATTTCTATTATCATTATTATTATTAGTTTTATTAATATTATTAATATTAATATTAAATATTAATGTTTGTATTATAAATATTAATATGTTCCTTTACATATTCAATAAACCGATACAGATATATTATACAGATAATTACAACTATATATATATATATAAATGCATATATATACACAAAATACAGATATATTTATATATAATTACATATACAGATGTATAAATATATAAACACCGTATATCATATATAAACACATAAAAGAACGTATTCTGTTTCCAATCCTTTTCAACCTGTAGTTGATTGGTCTTCTTCGTACAAATCAGATTCTAAAACACTAGGACAAATCCAAAAATTTGTTAGCAATCGACATCGTTCTTTATTTTTGGTGTACGATTGAATTTTTCTGTCGATCCTCATTGTTATAAAACAACCATCTTCTTTCTCTTTGATGAAACACACAACCTAGCTTCCTCAAACGATTATGAACGTCGAACAATATCTTCACCCTCACCATCACGATAAGCACCACCATCAAAGAACAAACTCAAACCAAACACCCCTTCCTTTTCTTGCTCGTTAAACCATCACCTTAAACCATCCACATCTTTTCCTCTCTCTTCGTGAACTACCATCAACAAACATACAATCGATCACCTTAACCCACACGATCAACCCACTTGCATTCTTCTTTCTTTTCTATCTCGATCAAACACCAACAATAAAGAATAGCTGCTGCTTCTGTTCGACTTAACCATCAAACCTACCATCATCGAAGATCATCATCAACTACCCTACAATCACCATGTACAACCCCACAACTGCCACCATGATCACCTCCTTCTCTCTCTACAATATTTTTCATAAACCCAAACAGCCGGGCTGCTACAATACTCGTTAACTGCTACTGTTTAGCGAAGAATGAGAGTAGGATAAAGGTGAGGAAACAACCCATATTTTTTTTCATTCTTGTTCACTAACACGACATTTATGTAATGTTGGTGATACTTTAATAAAGTTAATAATGATTATGATAATGACATAATATGAGAAGTGATGATGTCGAGCCAACACCTTCAAGTGGGTCGATCATATACACAGTTTAAAGGTTTGGCCAAAATGGATATATTTATCACTTTACAGCACATTAATAATTGATTTCATGTGGAACAATTTGAAAAATCCATGGCCTACCCATTTTGGTGTAACTTGAACGGTTGGCCATTATTTTCTTTCTCTTGGACCGAACCAAAAACAAGGTATAAATTATTTAAGTTAACATGGGCCAAGGAATGATATTTAGGCCGTATTAATTTTTTTGCCACTACATGCCAAGTGGACGGGATGATGGCTGCATCGAGTAATAGGAAAGAGGTTGCGAGTGAGTTAGGTGTTGTTACGAATGTTGGCAACATGGGCCGAGAGATTGGCAACATGATGATTATGGTTAGTTATGATGATGATAGCGGATGATGATGATATTTAGGATTCGGGTAAAATGATGATTTTGTTATGATCATGATAACAAGATGTTAAGGATAATAGTACGATGTCGATATTGATGATGACATGATGCATGATGATGATGTTACACGATGAGTTATGATGATGGGTGATAGTTGAAACGAACAATTATGATGGTTATGATCGTAGATGATGATGGTGATATAGATAATGATACGGTTATAATGTTTGTAGAGAAAGAAAAAAATGGGAAACAGAAAATACGGTTATATAAAAATTAAGATAGGAATATATCAGAAAAATTGATTAGCTTGAATGGTTAAGGGAGTTATCGGGAGGTCGCGGGTTCAAACCCGGACTTGGGCATTTTTTTAAGGACTACTTCTTTGAGGTAGTTACTTAATTTATTTACTTATCATTATTATTATTTTTATCATTATTATCATTATAATTATTAAAATAAATATTAGTATTATTATTAGTAAAATCATTATTTTTATAGTTATTATTATTAGTAGTATTATTATCATTATCATTAGTATTATTATTATTTTTATTATCATTATTATTATTACTATTATTATTATTAATATTATTATTATGATTACTACTTTTATATTAACCAAATAGATAAATATTTTCTATATAAGAGTATATATATTACAACTATCATAATATTACAGATAATTATATAAATTAAGATTATTTATATAAATATTTACATATAACAAATTATTGATTTTAAATATAATATTAAACTATATAAATAATAACTATTTTAAATATACAAATTTAATATATAAGATATATAATTTAAGATAAAATATATGAATTTATTTGATTACAATTATATGTGTTAATATATATAAATGATATAGGTTTGTGAATCCGAGGCCAACCCTACATTTGTTCAATGTCATCATATGTATTTTTACTACAAAATACAGTATTGTGAGTTCATTTGCTCCCTTTTACTCTTTACATTTTTGGGACTGAGAATACATGCGCTGTTTTTACAACTGCTTTATTAAATGCTTTTGAAATATATTTTGAACTGTGAATACATGAAATACTTTAATAAATGTTTGACGAGATAGACACAAGCAAAACATTCCTCGAATGAATTATTATGCAGACAGAAGTTCTGTGGATTATTATTGAATTAGTTGGATGTGATAATTGCCACTAATTGTTGTGAATATTTTTCCCCTGATTATTATTTCTTGTTAACCTAAGAATTAGGCACGGGTATGGCCCTAATTCACGCGAATCCTAAAGGTAGCTACCGGGTTTAACACCCCCACCCAGAATGTTCACTAGACGGAAGGGCTAGTGGGCGTGGTGTTTAGTACTTCGAAGTTTATATATTATACAGACGAGATGTTCTGTTTTTGGGGATATTATTGATGCGCATTATATGTTAAGGTCGGTTACCATGTTGAGCAATGAAATCGAAATGAATGTTATGTATCGAGAGATTGATTTTTATACACAGGTTATGTGTATTAGTTTTGTGCACGAGATATGTGCACGATTATTTAAAAATCGCGAGGCAACCTAAGGGAGAGAAAAGGATACGAACCTACTCTGCTAAGCATTATGAAAAATGGTTTCATACACGATATAGGTGTACTGTATTTGAATCTTGTGGTCTATCAAAATGATGAATTTTATTGTTTACGATAAACTTATGAACTCACCAACCTTTTGGTTGACACTTTAAAGCATGTTTATTCTCAGGTATGAAAGAAATCTTTCGCTGTGCATTTGCTCATTTTAGAGATATTACTTGGAGTCATTCATGACATATTTCAAAAGACGTTGCATTCGAGTCGTTGAGTTCATCAAGATTATTATTAAGTCATTCATAGTTTCGATATATTATGAAAGGATATGCATATCTGTCAACTTTCGATGTAATAGAAGTTTGTCTTTTAAAAACGAATGCAATGTTTGTAAAATGTATCATATAGAGGTCAAATACCTCGCGATGTAATCATATGTTATTGTATTCGTCCTTATGGATTAGGACGGGTTGTTACACCTATGGTAAGAGAACAATCGAAGAAAGCAACTAGAAGTTCTACTTCGTCTGACGCGGCAACTTCATCTCGGGGTACAAACTCTTCAAGGATCAAAGAGTTGGCTTCAAAATGGGATAATTTAAAGGAGGCAGATTTGGGGAAAAGAAGAAATGATATCGTAGCTATCATTAAGGAAGAACGAACACGATCGGCATGTGAAGTCATCAAATTATTTAAACTTAATATTGACGAAATTGTGGTTCGCTTGAGAGAAAACGAGCTTTGAAGTTCAAGAAGAGGATGCCCGAACGATACAAAGATCATCTCGAAGTTTCTGGCGACGAGAAGTAAATGTAGTGTTTTACTATTTACGTACGTTTTAAGTTCTAGGAGTTTAATTATTGTAATTTTTAATTTTTTGGACTTTTAATAAGTTTTTTTTTTTTTTAATTTAGGACTTTTGAATTGTTGTAGCTTTTTATTTTTAGGACTTTTCATGTAATTGTTTTATTATATTTAATAATTAATTGTCTTTTTATACAAATGAGTATTAATAATATTATTGTATAAAACTAATAATAAAATTACTATAAAAAAAAGGAATTGAAAAAGATGGACCGACTCTTTATCGCAATGCATCATCTTATCACCATTACAAACTCTATCGTGCCATTACACCATCACATTTGTCACATCAGTATTATACTACACAAATAACCCCCATCACACACACCATGACACCATCACGACTAAATATGATCTAAGTGTGACATGTAAGTCCTAAACATTAACTCTAATGATGTTGACCCACTTCTCTCTATTGACTAGATCATCTATTTCTCTCCAAATCATGAATTAGGCCCATGAAATAAGAAATCCTAATTAGTATTCTTGTAGTGTGTTTGGATGAAATTAGCTGAAGCTGAATCTTATGGTCGGATTAGAGCTGTTGCTGGAGTTTATTTTTGAAGTTGATAGCTGAAGCTTATTATTTATTATAAGAGTTTGGTAAACTAGTTGAAACTTATTTTCCAATTCATAAGCTCAAATTTTTTTGCATAAGCTACTATAAGTAGGTTATTTTTTAAGAGCTTATAATTTTCATAAGCTTTACATTTTATGTCTACAAACGAGACTTATGACTTGAACTTATTAAAATCATAAGTTCAACGTCCTATAACTCTATAAGTTCCGATAAACTACTCCGCCAAACACACCCAATCCTATTCTAATACTAATTGATTTCTTCCTATATATATCTATACATTATATAAAGCGCGTGACAATAATCATACGTGTCAACTCCTGATTTATTTTTGCCACGTGTCAACTCCTCATTTAGTTTTATCGTGTGTCAGTCAATCACTTATTTTCATATATTAATTGAATTATTAGATTTCCTAATTAAATAATATGAAGATTTAATTATCTAAAATATTATATTATATTATCATATAATATTATATTAATGTTAACAACCATATATGTTATAATTATATTAATAATATTTACAATGTTATAAAATCATTTATAATGTTTTTGTAATAATTAAATTATACAATAGATATTTTTTTATTTATGAATGATATTTTATATAATATAATATTAATTTATACTTTGCGCATAACTTTAGAAAAATGCATTAATATAATATTTGTAGAATATTATATACACGCACATGCTCATGTTTATCAATTGAAGTTAAAATAGTTATTTGATAATAGTTATAGATATTTAGATGTATGTTTGCTATGCTTCATTTGAAATTTTGACATAGTGAAATTAGTTTGTACTAAAAACATATACAATTAGAGATCTACATAAAATATTATTCATTAACGATAGGTTTTAAAATAACTTTTTAGGAGATCATGTTTGATGTTTATCGATTATTTATCAATTGAAATTAAAATGATTCTAATGGACGAGCTCATTATTGGGTTAGTATCCAATATTAATGTATTCGATACAAATGTTATCAGTAATAATAAAAAAAATTATTGTAATTGTATTATACATTTGATAAGTATCAATATTAACATTATCGACTACTAATCAAAGAGCCAATGGCTTGGCGGTATCGAGGTCACCCTTACAATCTTGAGGTTGAGGGTTCGAGTCTTGTTCAGGACATTTCGTGGTGTCTATTATGTGGGTGTGTGAGTTTGCCTTAAAAAAATATTATCGACTACTAATTTATACAAAAGTCGTGCAACGCACGAGCTCATAAAACTAGTATATATACAAATCTAAATCCCGTATTTGCCCATTAATTCATTTACAACCATCTAAGCAAATATCTCTTATTACTGATTATAATCTTTAACTTAATCGATCCTCTTAAACACCCTCCATTGATATTGAATCTCCGTCGTGTCATCGGCGACTACTAATTTATACAAAAGCCGTGCAACGCACGAGCTCATAAAGCTAGTATATATACAAATCTAAATCCCGTATTTGCCCATTAATTCATTTACAACCATCTAAGCAAATATCTCTTATTACTGATTATAATCTTTAACTTAATCGATCCTCTTAAACACCCTCCATTGATATTGAATCTCCGCCGTGTCATCGGAGGGTTAATGGTCGATCGTTCTTAAACCCTAATCAACTGCACTCAAGATTATCTACACGTGATCAATAGTGTCTAGTCTAGTTATATATCGTGATTATTAAGTGATATGGATGTATGATTGAAGTTATGAAAGTAAGTGTGTTGGGATAAATGAGTGAAAAAAAGGGACAATCATAAGTATGAACATGCATATATGTCGAATTTGGCTACACTCTCCATGGAAAGCCTGTCAACAAAGAACAAACCACTAACTTTCTATTATCAAAAGATAAGTGTAAGGAATTTATAGAGTACACACCAATTCAATTGCATTCTTTTTTTGTGACTAATTGTGTTGTAACACGTAGCCACATCTTTATCTAGCATGATAGTACCTCATCTCTTTTCAGTTTATCATTCATTCTTGTAGTTGATGTATTTTCATGATTTCGTGTTTGTATCATTTAACATATTGTTCCAAGTTGTATACAACTTGGGCCAAATCTGATACATCATCCAATACCTTAATGTTCTTGTAGTCAATTTAGAAATGATCAAAAGCAAGATTCATGTAAGCAAAGTTTAGTATGACCATTGACAATGGCACCAACGCCAAAACGCCCCCAATGCTGTGTTTTTTGGCTCAAAAATGTTGGTATCGTTAGAAAAAAAGGCAATAAGGTGGGCATTTTTTAACATTATATTATTATTTTATTTCTTTTTCAGTTAACTTTCAATCATATTTTGTCACATAATCAACAACCTTCTAACAACACTCCCTCATCCTCATTGCATCGCTTCAAAAAACAATATTGCCACTGTCATAGTTATCCCAAAACAACTGCGCATCACAGTAACCATTGTGAATGGTCTAATGCGCGCTAAGTATTTGAGAAATTGTAAGAGTAACATTCATTAATCAATCCCTACGATCATTTAAAATAGTAAGAAAACGAGTCGGACCTATTTTTAAATCGGCCATACCTCAATGAGATTCTTCTAGTACCACCAATAAAGTAACAGCCACAGAAAGAAGATTAAAGACTATGTCAAGTGGAAAATATGAACTTAAAACTGGATCAAGTGTTGAACATTGTGTTTAACGGGATAAAAGTAATTACAAGAATAAAGTAAGTGAAAACACAATGATTAAGTTTCAATTACTCTGTTCTGTCTGATATGCATGGCATTATGTTTAGGTTACGATTATAATGCTACTCTTTAGCCTTAATTCAAAGATAACAAAGGCAAACAGGAATCATTGAGCTCACAAATACTGTCTTTAGCATAATTCAACCTATTTGCACAAAACTGGATGTATCCACCCAATTTCACTTGGAATCATATGTTTTCTGTTTTCATTTCGACATTTTATCTTGGCTATTGGTCCACAAGGCTTATCTTATCATCATTAAAAGACATTTGATTAACAAGTTACATACTTTTATGAAACACTTGTGAACTGTGAAGTCAAACATTGTCATCTTTAATTGCCATTGTTGCCTAACTTAGATAGCTAGGGTGTAATCATTCCCTAATTAAGAAAAAACTCTTTTTATAAAGTTTGAGAAATTGTTTTTTATAGGATCAAAGTGGCTACCCTATGGAAAGGTGATGTGTTCCAAGTATTAGTTTATGTGTGTTAGGCTTAAAAGTGATAAAGATTGTTTGTTTGAATTATGCTATAGTGGTCCATGCACCCATTAATTATTTTTTCATTAAGTTAGGCCATTATTTTTATAACAAGTCACTTGATTTCTTCTGTTTTGAATATAGAGTTATTGATTGATCATGTCCTATACAAGCTGGACTTGAGCTCAACCAGGGCTTCAATGGCCCATGAACTATCATAGTGATCACTTATTATAAATAGTTGGATAAGCTATCATATCATATGGTTCATAAATGTTGGGATTACTTGTAGGGTTTTAATGTTTTATGACCAGGTGTTTTGCCATAACAGCAAACAGGGATCAGCATATTACAGTAAAACTGTAAGGACCCACCTAAAGCTGTTGAAGGAGGCCCATTTGTGTAGTACTAATTCCAGGGCCTCAACTTTAATGTTAAAAGACATATGCATGTGAAGTAACTTGGAAACAGAACATAAGGAACTAAGTTGATAATCCAAGTTTTCATGTCGATTTGATGCAAAGTTGACTCTAAGGGTGCGTTTGTTTACCTTTTAAAACGAATGATCCGTTCACTATTATGTGTGTCTGTTTTTAACATCTGAATGACAAACGATGTTGTTCCGTTCAGCAAACTGTGTTGAACCATTCATAGTTGAATTACTATCTTAACCATTCATCACATCTATTTCCTTTAATATTCTCTTTAGATTAAATTCATAACACTTTATTAAATAGGTAAAGTCGTTCAGAACCAAATTCAATTATAACCTTTAAATCATTTGGATTTTAAACTATTTGTGCTCGATCATTCTTTTTTATTGAACGCGCCCCTAAATGGCTAAATGTATCCCTGAAGTATAACTGCTAGAGTTATAGATTTTCTTCAGTGACATTGTATTATTCGAATGCTGTTACATCTTATATGACCATGTTAACAAAAACATAAGTTAATATACATAAACATGATTTTTATTTAAACAACAAATAAAGCAGAGCAATCTCTGTTCATAAACTCTTAATCAAAATAATCAGGATCCTTTGGCTTTGGTACTGGGGTACGAATAATATCGCCAGATTCAAAAATCACACCTCTTCTAGTACTCGTGGTATGCAACGATAGTCCAGTATCTCTTATCTTAGCTTTATATTTTCGTTGCTCGCTAAAATTCTCACGCTTATAATTCTCTTTATCCTTCAGCATATTAATCAACTTTCGCCTTCTGTACAGTTTCCAAGCCGATTGTATATAACAAGCAGCCCAAGTCCTCCACTGATGCGAGTGAACCCTGAATGTGTGCCTCAGCTTCTTGTTGTGCATCTTGCGAAACTTTGTGGCGACAAACTTTAAGTCCTTTGACGAGAGTGCAAATGCTTCCACGTCAGCAACTGACGTCACCGTACGCGTGGACAGTGGCAGGGTGGTGGTTGAACACGGGTCGAGTGCCCACGTCAGCAGCTCCTCACCACAAAAATCTCCAGGCCCAATCTGGCACTGATTCCAGAAACCTGCTCTTCCTCCATCTGTAGTGTAGGAATCTAAATGTCCATGCATGATAAATAGCATCTCGTTTGTGGGGTCCCCCTCGCGTAGTAAGCATGTTCGCGATGTGCATATTACAGGTTTTAGTCTTTCGCATATTGCATCCACCGTGCGCTCATCCATTTGCTCGAATAGTGGAACCTATTTTTGTTTCAAAAACATTTAGTATACTCCTAAATACAATTGCGAAGCTAGGATCAAAACTCAAAGGGTTCCTGAGCTTTATCTCAAAACTAATTATATTTGAAGGATACCTTATTGACTGGTTACCCTAATAAAATCATAAATCCTAAAAGTATATGGGGTCCTATAACATAAAGACTAGAAAAAGAAATAAGGGTTGCTGATAGGTGGTGTTCTATACAATTTAAAGGTGTTTTGTATAAAAAAAATTCAAACCAGTAGTGTCACAAGACACCCAGGGTTTGTAAGTAGGATCGCCCTGCCTAAATAGGTGTGGCGCGTAAAAACTTGAACTTTGTTCTTTATTATTTTACGGTAACGTTTGTTTTAACAATACTCCCCCTGATATTTGAAAAATAGATGGATGATTAGATAACTCACTCGTCGAACTAATTCGATGCAGATGTGATGCTTGATATCTCTTCTGATATCTAACGGAAGAGCTTCAAGAATCGATTCTTCATCAACGTTTTGATTCTTGATCCATTTGCAAAGGTCATGTTTACGCACGCGCTCCTTCATTTCATGTGGCAATTGCCTATGGTTCATCCATTTCTCTGTATCCATTTGTTGTAACCTGTACTCTTCTAGTCTCTCGGTTCTTGATTCGATGTATGTCTGTTTTCGAAACATGATAACATGTTCAAGAAAGTAAAATAATCTAATAATTCACATGTTGTTCATAATAAGGTAAAACCTCACCTCCATTGTTCCAATAATCATAGCAAGTAGCAACAATCCAGTGCATGATATGATTATGCAAAAATGTGTTTCTGCAAAAAATGTACTTGCTTGAATTTCCTCTGCTCTCGAGCTACAACAGAACATGTCAATTGAGTTAACCAAGATTATGGCATGGAAACAAAGTTGGATTTAAAACTAATAAATTCATGGTGATTTTAGTATCATCTAACAACCAGTTTAGGTAATTGTGATTTATTTGAAAACAAGAGTTATCTAATTATACTTGACAATGGGTTTGGAGACTGCGGAGTGTACGCTCGTAACAGTTTACTACACCTATTCGGGTAGTAGGTTTTCCCACCAAAACGAAGGGTTGTAGCCTTTCGTTTTCAACCGCCAAATAACTGATTTTGAATTCTTTATTTGGTAGATTTGCTTTCATTCAAAGACACTCAGAAAAATACATACACTCTAATATTGTGATTTGATTTCTTCTTGCCTGGATACAAATCGAAGTTCCTGTCTTATCTGAGTTAAGATTTCGTGTAATAAAAGCAGCGTTCGTACCTTAGAGCTCGGAGTCCCCACCAAAGACAATAAACATATTTCGTGTAAAATTTTAAGGATGCAAGTCCAGAGTCTACAGCGTCAAAAACGAGACCGAATTCAAAGAAATCTGTTTCGGGTCCACACATATTGGAGATATTGCTTGATTGATACCACGACGCTCGACCAGGATCATCGAGGTAACGACAGTTGAAATACCTCTCACCGCAGCCTGGTTCTTCAAGATAGCATACTTGTTTCCAACACGTTCCTTGGCGTACGATTGTTAGAAGGTAATAGCAGGCTCCAAAAACCTTCAAATTTTACAACAATTTTACCAGATGATGTAAATGTGATTTGACAACACGAGATATGAAACTAAGAAAGAAGGACGAACGTACATGAGCGGCCAACAGAAACATGACTATGTTATAAACAGCCCCTGAAATCGCTGATTCAGCCACCACACCGATTACATGTGTTAAATGAGATGCAAGTCTAAATACAAGATAAAGCCTTAGGAAGAATTGGAACATGATGAAGTATAACACGCTGATTTTCGTGCTCATCATTTCCGAATTATCAAAAAACGGCATCCATGTCAATACCTGCAACATTTTCCCACAACAATAAACATGATGTAATTGTTTAACCACTAATAATATTGTGATGTGCATAACTTAGGGAGCGTTTGATAAATATGCATGATCAAACGCTGAATGATTCATAATCTGAATGATTTGAAGGTTCTAAACGAACTTGGTTCCGAATGACAATAACTTATCTGATAATTATTTTGAATAAATAATGTAAATGATGTAAAGTTACCTTATTAACCTTTTAAATGAATAAAAAACAATTTGGTTGTTTAATAAGTGTTCTTGATACGATTTAAAAACCATGTTACATAAAATATATAGGTGCTTGCTGGTTATCTTAGTATTTCAAAACTGAATGGTTCAACACTAAGTTCTGTATCATTAAGCACCATATGTCATTCATAGATCGGAAATAAACGCGTTGGATACTGAATGATCAGCATAACATTTAGCACTGAATCATTCAATTAAAAGATAATCAAACTCACCCTTTGTTATATGGTGCGGAGTAAGAACGAATCTGACCTGTGGAATAGGTAGAGCGGCGAGAAAATCGAGAGAAAAGTCCCTTTTGAGATACCGTTGAGAGATCTTGTTAGGGTCTAAGACGAGCTCGCCTCTTCCAAGCAAACGAATCGATGGAGCATCGTAAGCTGTTCTGAATCGAACATAGATATGGACGAAATAGAACACGTCGACAATTGATCGAATGACGGTAAGAATTATCTTCAGGGAAGTATCTTCACTCATACACATCTCATCATGATTTACTTCAGGCAAGTAATAAAAAAGAGGATCGATCGCTATGGAAATAAGAGCTGCAACTAAGAAATACTTGTTCCATTGCTTCACACGGTCTCCTCGAGGATCAAATATACTCCGTTCGACGTTTTTGTAGTCCTCCGAGGACACTCTTGTAAGTCTTTGACTTAACGGACGCCAATTCTTCCCTGACGAAGGAGATTGTTCGATCTCAAATCTGACAAGTTAACTAACAATCAATCACATTAACAAGTAAAGGTTAAGCCATCAAATGTAACGCGTTTTTCACAAACCTGGAAACTTTAGGAGAATCGGTGTCCATTTTGTTCTGGCAACTATTATACTGTTTGATTCAGCTGCTAAATTTGATCTGTGTCGTTACAAAAATGGCGGTCGATTTCACATTGATCAGCTAGAGACAGTCGACATTGTTAAGAGACGATCGTCTGCAATTTATAGAAGAATAGAGCAAGCAAGAGAACACTGCTGATTAAGCGTAATTTAAGATCCATAATACTGTCTTTACTAAACCAACCTGTTATTCTTATTACATGTTCAATAGCAGCATCGACTAAATGTTGTTTTATTATCTGTTATAAAACTGAAATAACCATATCATTATGTGGGGTCAACAATGGTCAATGGCAGTAAAACTGAAACTAAACTAGTATTTAATATTTTATATTTTGTATATTTAGCAAGATACAAAAGAAAGCATATTATGAAATGCATAGATACCAACACTTGTTTAGTATGCTCTGCTTTGTCTTTTATGTGGTCAAACAATTTAACATTTGAAGTTAAACAATTCTTATCATATTATCACAAAAACAAATTCAATATGCTTAGACCAAATCACCTATTACATATTCGTAAAATGTTCAAAATCAATACTCTTAAAAATTGATAAATATATTGCAAAATTCCAAACTGTTAAAACATCTAATCGCCTAGACTCTAAAAGATTGTTTAGAATTGAGGCCTTTGCCGTGCTTCAGCAACACTGACTCGAATATTCCTTCCATCAACGTTCTGCACAAGAAATATTAACAAAATTCAAGAAATAAAATTAAAATAAAATTAACAAAGAATATAATGAAAATATACTCACAAGTCCATCCAACGACTCGATAGCTTTGTTAACGTCATCAGCAGAACCATACGTCACGAAACCAAAACCCTTTGACCTGCCACTATCTCTATCGTAAACTACCCTAGCTTCCATAACATTTCCTTGCTCCTGAAACAACGTTTCAAGAGCGAGATTGTCCACACTCCATGCAAGATTTCCGACATAAACCTTATTCGTGTCGGAACTCCTTCCACCACCACCGCCGCCGTAGCCGCCTCCACGACTTCCTTCACTGCCAAAGCTGCCTCTACCGCCATCTCTTTGCCCTCTGAATGAAGACTCTCCTTTGTTTGGAGCTGGTCCTGAATTTACCCTAAGTTGCCTCCCCTCAAGTTCCTGAATTTACATAAAATCGTAACACACACAATAATTGTTGACGCAAACAAAAATTAAACATTTGTAATATACAACAACAACAACAACAACAACAACAAAAAAAAAAAAAAAACAGTGGATCCTATCCAGGCACTTACATAACCATTGAACTGCCGAGTAGCCGCCTCAACTTCTTGGACAGATGACATAGTCACAAAGCCGAATCCCCTGCTTCTTCCACTAATTTTGTCATAAACAACCTGCACCGACAACCAGCTTATGACTATTACAGAGATATTTATGATTTATTTAATATTTATAATACCTTTTAAAGGACATTATGATGAATATTGTTAAAAGGAATCAGTACTAATGATGACCAATTGACAAACATGGAATATTAGTTCAAAATTTCAGGAAAATGAATCATGTGGATCTGAATTCTGAAAACAGAAACTTATCTTTTGCAACTTCTAAAGGGCAAAAGGAGCTAGTAAATTAGTAATATATCACAATATTATTCAATATAAACCACAAAGAGATTAAAACTAATATTAAAAAAGATACAACATATGAACGATAATACCCTTTACGATTTTAGTCTTTCCGATTACTACAGTGATTCTACTTAACTTTTCGTGCAGACCAACTGTTCTATTTATAAAATGCCAAAAAGATTACCCTCTAGTTTGCAACATTGATAGACATTCAAAAAAATTACAAGGATTAAATGCAAAATATAGTTATGGTTGGCAACTGTTGATTATAATCAATCAACCTGACCAATGAAAGATGTATTACATAACAACTACAGCCATTCAATAGTTCAATTACAAAACTGGCATTATACAATGAACGATGAATTCAGTCAACTTAATTATTAGAAAAGAGTTAACAAAACAAAACAAAACAAAACTATAAACCCATGAACAAGAAGTATTTTTCAAGAATACAAAAGAAATAAAGGATTTAAAGAGTAAAGTTATACCTCAACCATCTCAACATTGCCAGCACGTTGAAAAAGTTCAGCAAGAGCTGCACTATCAACATTCCATGGCAAGTTACCCACATATACTTTAAGATCAGCTGAAAAATTAGACCTTTGTTGTTGTTCATCACCATCACTTGATAATTCCTTATCCAACTCGAACGAAGACGAAACGGCTAAATTTCGGACAAATTGAGATGAAGGAGTTGGCACAAATAAATTACTTGACCAAAGCTTAGGAAAACTATGATTAATGGAAGAAGGAAATATACAAAAGGATGTGAGTGAAGACGATGTTTTAGATAAGCTGGTTGCAGATGAAGTTACCGATAGAAGATTAAAGGCAGCTGCTGTAGAAGAAGACATGGTTGTTATGGGTAAGGTTTTAATGGAGGTTTTAGGAAATCTTGCAGTGGCAGGGGATAAGAGATAAGGGATATTTTCAGTTGAGGGTTTATATAGGTTACTTTTGCAAATGGGTATGGGTTGACCCGACCCGTTAACACCTTATCTCATCAATAATGCACATATACAACAGATTGTTTTTTGCATTTATTCTTTAGGTTTAGTTCAATTTTAGTCTCGTTTATATTTGGATCATCATAGGATTTAATATTAACAGAACAACTCACCTGAATCTTATAGCGCAAATAACAAACGGGGTCAAACGGGTCATTTAAATGACCAGTAAGATAAGAATCACTATGATAACATGAAGAAACGAAGTTGAATTAACTAAAAGTAACAAAGTTTGGATTTTTCCTTCAAAGCAAACAATTTAAAGTGTTTTAACTAACAATTTTCACTACTTCTCCTTACACTATAACACTATCCATTTTCACTTTACCAATTCGTTCGGCAAATTCACTCAACTCACGAACGGTATCACGCATCGCCAACAGTTCCAGTCTCTCCACATAATCCTCCACCTTTTGCAACACATTTGTTTGACTTTCAGACATTTTCTCAAAATCACAATCTTCTTTCAGTTGACCCAAACACGAATTAACATCCAATTTACTCCCAACAAATTTTTTTCTTTTCATATCTTCAAGCATCATCAACCCATAATCTACTCTATTAATCATCACATACCCTTTAATCAAAGTAACGTACGTAACTAACTCCGGTTCAATGTTTCTCTTCTTCATCTCCACAAATAGCTTATGTGCATCCTCCATTTTCCCAACCGACGCGTACCCTTTAATCATCGTATCATAAGTAATCAAATTAGGTTCAACATTTTGCTCCTTCATCTCCAACATAATCTTATCTGCATCCTCCATTTTCCTAACTTGAACATAACCATTAATCATCGAATTATAAGTGCCCAATAAAGGTCCTACCTTTAGTCCCTTCATCTCCATTAACATCTTCTCTGCTTCCTCCATTTTCTTCACTTGAATATACCCATTAATCATAGTGTTATAATCACACAAATCAAGACCAAGATTTTGACTTTTCATATCTTCGATTAACGGTTTAGCAGCCTCGACTCTTGAAGAACTACAAAAACCCATGATCATTAATGTATAAGATTGTTTATTCGGAACCACACCTTCAGACAACATTTTATTAGAATACTTCTCAACCAACATGTATTTCTTTTCATTTATGAATATATTCAACAAACAATTATACGATTTAATCGTCCTGGGCACACCCAATTCTTCCATTTTCAGAAAGATGCCAACACAATTCTTAACAAGGTCCGGTTTTCGACTGCTTTTCGCATAACCACTAATTAATAGCACAAACAAATCTTCATCATAACCAATACCCTTGTCAGATAAACGCAAAATAATCCGTTTAGCCTCGTCAACTTTATGAGATCTACACAAAGTTTTAATCTTTTCGTGAAATGTTTCTTTTTCCGTGTGGGGATTGTGCTCATCATGGGTTGTTGATTTTTCATATTTGAGCATCTGGGTTTGTGATTCAGTTGTCGAAAGACATGATTTTGGGTCGGGGGTTTGTTCATTTAGGGGTTTATTTGCAGATGAACAGAAACTATAAAGGGGTTTGGGGGATTTGTTAAAGATGAGGATTTTCAAGAATCGTGATTTCGACGCAAGGAAACAACAACGAGAGAACATTTTTGGTTTAATTTGCCTAACTTTGAGATTCTAAAATTTGTAGGGTTTAGGGTTTACTATGGCTAGTTTAGGCTGATTTTGTATAGAAGAAATGAAATTAGATGTGGGTGAATGAAGGGGAAGTAAGGTGAATCATTCTAGTTGAGAAGGATTAGATTGAAGGAAAATTATCTTTTCTTCTTATCAAAACTAATGAACAAATTCAATCTTTTCACTTTTCTCTAAACCATTTTTTTTCCCTTAAAAATTCAACTCGGAAATAGACCCTTAGGGGTTTGGTGGTTTTCCATTTTTCGTCAATTAATGTAATTTTATGAATTTTTGCTACCATTTTTCAGCCCCGGTGGAAAAGGAGAAATTTTTCACGAGATGAAAAGTTTATCTTTTTCTGTCCAGCTAAAAAATAATTAAAAATAATGGAATAGTCTAAGATGTGACAAAATAGTTGTTTGTTAAGGCGGATAAAGGTGCGGTACATAACAGTTATATGTTGACTATATGACGGTTACTAAATTGTGCAACACTTTTATACTTTTATGCATATAAACGACAACCTTAAGAGTTGTCGTTAACAAAATCTTTAATTTATTTCTCTAGTTTTTAGTTAGGGTTCTTCTATATATACATACATCATCAAAATTAGGGATTATCATCGGTTCGGTTTTCGATTTATTTGGTTCGGCTTCCTCGCTTGAAACTATAAATATTAGAATTAAAAATCGAACCAAAACCGAACTGAACCGAAAAACGATTTGAATTTGGTGTTTCGGTTAAAACCGAATTCTACTTCCAAAACTATTTATTTAAAGATCTGAAAATTCTAAGGTTACATATGTGACAGATCATATGATCTGTTTGAACCAATACTACGTTATCCTGAACAATACACGACACAGTACAAACTCAATCAAATGAACAACCAAATTGAACACAAATAAATGTGTCGTAAAAAAAACCAACCACAACTAAACCAACTAAATCCTGCACAAAACGACATTAGCAACCATAAAATTCATCGGATCCAAAAACATCCATAGTTGAACCGAGCCCGCAACGCGAGACTCCCTCAAAAGACTCGGTCAACCAAACCAAACCAAACTAATCAAAGAAGTCATAAGCTCCTCTTGCCGGGAAGCCCAAAATCACCATCCGCCATACCGCAACCAGAGAACCTGAAAGATAACCGGTTCACTTACTTTTTTCCTCCATCCTTTTTCATCTCTTCACCTACAATCTTTAAATTCTGATTTGCTCTCAACTTATGATGACAGATTCTTGATTAGTAGCGGGTCCATTCACAGCTCGTATAGCAATACCATACTGCTCTTAACTGCATGTCCTTCGCTCTTTTTTATGTTTTGGCTTGTTGTAACCCCTTTCAAATCCGCAAGTTTCATATCAGATGCTAGGCAGCCTAAGGAACCGGTTAAGGTAGTGTAGGAAACGAACCATTTGCTAATACCTGATGGTTGACCGTCGTTTAGGAGTCGAAGCGGAAAGAAGGACGATATAGGGAGTGGTACCGGAAGTTGGTCAAAGTTAACAGGATTGGGTTGTGCTGCAAGGCGTCAATTAACTGGAGTTTTCGACAATTTTTGGGGACAATTGTTCGATTTTCACGGGGAACCAACATAAGAAACGAAAGCAAGAAAACTCGAAAATTTAATCGGAATAGAACGTAAGCTTAACCTAAAGGCATTAAATGCGTACAACCAAAGCCTATTCGGTCTTCAGGGCAGCAGCGTGTGATAAACCGGTTAGCCGCCCGTGAGCGTTTCCTTTGTGAAATCGAAAACAAGGGAATGAATGTTGTGGCTCATTATAGTGACTCGGATCGATCTGGAGGCCTCAATTCCTAATCGCTACAAACGCTGATTGTCAAACAAGCTAGTTGTCACTCCCGATGGATTAACTGTGACGACCCAGAAATTTTTGACCAGATTTAAACTTAATCTTTGAAATGTCCCGTTCATATTGATTATAAACGTTCCATATTAATTGATTTCGTTGCGATGTTTTGACCTCTATATGAGACGTTTTTCAAAGACTGCATTCATTTTTAAAACAACCATAACCTTTATTTTATCAATAAAGGTTTCAAAAGCATTACGTAGATTATCAAATAATGATAATCTAAAATATACTGTTTACACACGATCATTACATAATGGTTTACAATAGAAATATATTACATCGACATATGTTTCTTGAATGCAGTTTTTTTACACAATATCATACAAACATGAACTCCAAATCTTGTCCTTATTTTAGTATGCAACAGCGGAAGCTCTTAGTATTCACCTGAGAATAAACATGCTTTAAACGTCAACAAAAATGTTGGTGAGTTATAGGTTTAACCTATATATATCAAATCGTAACAATAGACCACAAGATTTCATATTTCAATACACATCTCATACATAGAGATAAAAATCATTCATATGGTGAACACCTGGTAACCGACATTAACAAGATGCATATATAAGAATATCTCCATCATTCCGGGACACCCTTCGGATATGATATAAATTTCGAAGTACTAAAGCATCTGGTACTTTGGATAGGGTTTGTTAGGCCCAATAGATCTATCTTTAGGATTCGTGTCAATTAGGGTGTCTGTTCCCTAATTCTTAGATTACCAGACTTAATAAAAAGGGGCATATTCGATTTCGATAATTCAACCATAGAATGTAGTTTCACGTACTTATGTCTATTTTATAAATCATTTATAAAACCTGCATGTATTCTCATCCCAAAAATATTAGATTTTAAAAGTGGGACTATAACTCACTTTCACAGATATTTCCTTCCTTGGAAATAAGACTTGTCCACGGATCGATTTACGAACCTATACAAATATGTACATATATATCAAAGTATGATCAAAATATAATTACAATCATTTTTATTATGTTTTAAAGATTTGAGTGTATTAAGTCAGCTGTCCTCATTAGTAACCTACAGCTAGTTGTCCACAGTTAGATGTACAGAAATAAATCGATATATATAATCTTGAATCAATCCACGACTCAGTGTATACACATCTCAGGCTAGATCACAACTCAAAGTATATATATTTTTGGAATCAACCTCAACCCTGTATAGCTAACTCCAACATTACTGCATATAGAGTGTCTATGGTTGTTCCAAATAATATATATACATGGGTCGATATGATATGTCAAAATATTTGCATACGTGTCTATGGTATCCCAAGATTACATAATATATTAGAATACATGTATAATACAATATAAGTTAGTTAGTATATGATTTGTATATATTTGTTAAACATTTCCCGTAGCTAAAAAGATCAAAAATATCCAATCTTATTTTACCCATAACTTCTTCATTTTAAATCCGTTTTGAGTGAATCAAATTGATATGGTTTCATATTGAACTCTAATTTAAGAATCCAAACAGAAAAAGTATAGGTTTATAGTCAGAAATTTAAGTTACATGTCAATTACTAAAGAGGTAGTCATTTTCGTCGAAAGAACGACATCTTGATGACCATTTTGAAAAACATACTTTCACTTTGAGTTTAACCAAGATTTTTGGATATAGTTTCATGTTCATATGAAAAATCATTTTCCCATAAGAACAACTTTTAAATCAAAGTTTATCATAGTTTTTAATTATCCAAACTAAAACAGCCCCCGGTTTCACTACGACGGCGTATATCCGATTTTATGGTGTTCATCGTGTTTTCAGGTTTTAAATCATTAAGTTAGCATATCATATAGATATAGAACATGTGTTTAGTTGATTTTAAAAGTCAAGTTAGAAGGATTAACTTTTGTTTGCGAACAAGTTTAGAATTAACTAAACTATGTTCTAGTGATTACAAGTTTAAACCTTCGAATAAGATAGCTTTACATGTATGAATCGAATAATGTTATGAACATCATTACTACCTCAAGTTTTCTGGATAAAACTACTGTAAATGATAAAAATGGATCTAGCTTCAAATGATCCTTGGATGGCTTGAAAGTTCTTGAAGCAGAATCATGACGCGAAAACAGTTCCAATAAGATTTTCACTCGAAATAAGATTGTTATAGTTGTAGAAATTGAATCAAAGTTTGAATATGAATATTACCTTGATTTAGAAAGATAACCTACTGTAAATAACAAAGGTTCCTTGATCTTAGATGATTACTTGGAATGGATTAGAAAGCTTGGAAGTAGACTTGCAAACTTGGAAGTATTCTTGATTTTTATGAAACTATACTTATGGAATTTATGAAGAACACTTAGAACTTGAAGATGGAACTTGAGAGAGATCAATTAGATGAAGAAAATTGAAGAATGAAAGTGCTTGTAGGTGTTTTTGGTCGTTGGTATATGGATTAGATATAAAGGATATGTAATTTTGTTTTCATGTAAATAAGTCATGAATGATTACTAATATTTTTGTAATTTTATGAGATATTTCATGCTAGTTGCCAAATGATGGTTCCCACATATGTTAGGTGACTCACATGGGCTGCTAAGAGATGATCATTGGAGTGTATATACCAATAGTACATACATCTAAAAGATGTGTATTGTACTAGTACGAATACGGGTGCATACGAGTAGAATTGTTGATGAAACTGAACGAGGATGTAATTGTAAGCATTTTTGTTAAGTAGAAGTACTTTGATATGTGTCTTGAATTCTTTCAAAAGTGTAAGAATACATATCAAAAAACAACATGTATATACATTCTAATGGAGTCGTTAAGTCTTCGTTAGTCGTTACATGTAAGTGTTATTTTGAAACCTTTAAGTTAACGATCTCAATTAATGTTGTTAACCCAATGTTTATTGATGTCGTGCGAGGTGTATATAAAATAGCTTTATATTTTACAAGGAAATACTATTAAATACGATACAATTTTACACAAGATATTTATTTATTTATAGAATGGATATACTTAAACCTTTCTACAACACTTATAGGCAGTGTACCTAATCGTACAGTAGTGTAGTTTTTAGTAAGTCCGGTTCGTTCCACAGGGAAAATCTTTAAACAAAGCTTAACGCTATATTAGTTTACTTTTATAAAAATACAAATATATATATATATATAAGTAATATTATTATTATAAAGGGGGGTTTTTACCGTTTAATGACCGGTTTGTCGATTTTAAAACTTTAGTCACAGTTAAAACTAAATGTAAAATAATAAATAAATACAAGACTTAATTTAAAGCGTAAAGTAAATAACGATAATGAAATTGCGATAAATGAAAGTGCGATAAAATAAACTTGCGATAATTAAAAAGTACGATAATTAAAAGTGCAATTAAATACAATAATAATAAAAATGCGATAATTAGAAGTGCAATTAAATATAAAATAAAGGAAATTAAATATGAAATAAAAGAATTATGCTTATTTAAACTTCCGTAATCATGATGTTTGACGTGTTGATTTTAGTTTTATGCCCATGGGTTAATTGTCCTTTGTCCTGGATTATTTAATATGTCCGTCTGGTTTTTGTCCATAACAGTCCATCAGTCATAAATATAAAGTGCGAGTGTCCTCGTCAAATTATCCTTATACCCGAAGTTAAATATTCCAACTAATTGGGGACTTAAACTGTAACAAGATTTTAATACTTTGTTTAATAATTACACCAGGATGTCGACTGAGTGTAACTCAAGGTTTTAATACTTTATTAACAATTATGCCAAGTGTCCTTGTACATAATTTCACCCCTGTTTTAATAATTCTAGTGACTATTAATCCATTCCCGTGTCCGGTTAAATGAACGATTATTCGTACATATAAATACCCCGCCCATCGTGTTCGATCGAGTGTATATGGTAATTTATGGGTACGTCCAATTATAAATCTTTATATTAACATTAACAAACTATCATTTAGTTAAACAAATATAAAGCCCATTAATAGCCCATAGTCTAATTTCCACAAGTGTCGTTCTTTTGTCCAAACCCCAATTATGGTACAAAGCCCAATTACCCAATTTTAGTAATTAGCCCAACATCATGATTACTTCGTTTTAAATAAGCATAATAATAACTTAGCTACGAGACATTAATGTAAAAAGGTTGAACATAACTTACAATGATTAAAAATAGCGTAGCGTTACACGGACAGAATTTTGACTTACACCCTTACAACATTCGCTAACATACCCTTATTATTAGGATTTAAAATTAAAATTAAAATTAAAATTAAAATATAAATATAAATATAAATATTACGTATAGATATAGAGAGATTGATATATTGTATTTATAAAATGATCAGGATTCGTTTGCTTTTATAGGGAATTGAGTTCAGGGGGTCTCCGCGACTCGCGTAATTTTTGCACTGCAAACTCCGCAACTCGCGGAGTTTGCTTTTACAGCTCACACAAGTTTAGAGCCTTTCTTGCCGACGGTTTATAATATATTATATAATATATAAATAATTATAAGAATTATTTAAATATTATATTATATTTATATGCATAGTTGACTTGTAATTTTTAGTCCGTTGCGTCGAGCGTTGAGAGTTGGCTCTGGTCCCGGTTCCGGATTTTCGAACGTCCTTGCGAATAATTTAATATCTTGTACTTTGCGTTTTGAATCTTGTACTCTTGTAATTTTGAGACGTTTCTTATCAATAATTGGAACCACTTTGATTGTATTTTGTACTTTTGAGCTTTTTGGTCGTTTGCGTCTTCAATTCGTCGAATCTGTCTTTTGTCTTCACCTTTTAATATTTAAACGAATATCACTTGTAAATAGAACAATTGCAACTAAAAGCTTGTCTTTCTTGGGGAATAATACTATGAAATATATGTTCGTTTTTAGCATTATCAAATATTCCCACACTTGAGCGTTGCTTGTCCTCAAGCAATATAGTCTTGAAATACTAGAATCACTTCTTTATTCTTCACACTTTGTACATCAGTGATTTCTATACGGCGGTATAAACAATGGTAGTAACGATATGGTTTACAGTCCCACATGACTATAAAAATTTAGATCCATTAAGGAAATTGGATTTTTATGAAAACATTTGATCTTTTGAAAATTAAATCTAGTTTTTACCCTAGATAAGTTTTCCGGAATAACCCTTTACCGGTGTTTGCAAATTATTTTTGTGGGTTTGGTGGGTTTCATATTTGAAAATTTTAGCTCAAAACTTATGGTTTTGTGTCACCCACTTGCTAACCTTGTATTTGGAAAGCAACACGTCCAGTTTACTTGTCCCGTATATTACCTTTCGGTAAACTACCGTCCGGTTGTAAGGGAAAGCGTTGAACAAGCAACTGTTAAGGCAATGTCCCCTGACATGCTTTTAATTATGGTCTATAACGTGTCGGACACAATTACTATCCTTTGTAGGAGCAATAGTAAAGCTCACCCTTATGATTTTTCGGTCTGGCACAAGGTCCTGTCTTTGACCATGCTATGCAACCACCGTTCTTACGGTTGACACCCGATTTAGTTCAGGTGACCTAATGAATTCCAGGTGAATTCCTAGGATTTTACGTTCAATGGTAATGAACGCATTGAAAATGGATTTTCAGAAAACAAATCGGTTTATAATTTGATCAAAATATTTTCTCGTTCAAGCTCGAGTTTAGATATCATTGAATTCCATGAGTTTGTAATTCTCAATCGTTAAGGTCAATCTCAAGGATTGAGTAATATCAGGCTTAAAAGCTGATTTTTAATCTTTAAGGAGATTATCCTTTCTGGGGATCTGATTCATTAGTCTTATCAAGCTAATTTGCACGGTGCCCCCCATTGTACGAGATAAATCTTTCTCATGGTTAGGATAAATCTGACCACCTGGCGACCCTGTTTGATGCTGAGGTCCGTGGATTTCCTGCTGATTTTAGAGATGACTTTTCTAGATTTTTCGTCAACCTACAGCTGGTCTGGACGACAACTTCTTGACCTAAATCAAGAAGCGCGTGTCTTTTTCGGAAGACTTTACTTCCTTTTAATGATGGAATTGATTCATCGTGTAGATCCATCTCTTCTTTTCTTTCATCGGGTAAAACAGTTTAGTTTAGTCCAAAGCAAAAGTATTTTCAGTTATTTGTTACAGATATATGTGACATATGTTTAAGATAACTTGGTAATTTTTCCCACACTTGGCTTTTATTTTCCTTTTTATTGTCCTCTATTCCATTTTAAATGAATTCTAATATTTTGGTTTGTTTCTCAATTTATGTCCTTTCTGAAGTAACAATAATTTCGGTGTTAAAACCTAGTTTTATCGTTCATAAATATGTATAAACATGATTTTGAGTTCATTTAATTGAAAATTTTGAAAAATTTTACTAGAATTGGGTAGTCAGTATATAAGACTAGGGCTGTTCTTTATTATCAGAGAGCACTAGATTCTAATACAACTACTGCTTTACTAGTATTTTTAATGGTAACCAAGTGTTTAAGATAAAAATTTTAAAAATCCGAAAGAATTTAACCCCTTCCCACACTTAAGATCTTGCAATGCCCTCATTTGCAAGAAATCAGTAACAATTTAAATTATTGAGGGTGATTTGTGTGAAAATGATTAAATTTTACCAAAGTTTCCAAACTATTTGTGTTTGCTTGCTGAATGATAAATGGTGCATATCATTTGTTCATTCCGTCTTGTTGTTATTTCACATATATTTTGCATCTTGTCGTCAAAATTAGTTGCTTTTGCTGAACTTAATGCCAGTCTTTGAAAATGCGTTGTTTTACCCTGTTGTGTACATAAGATAAACTGCAAACATATATACATATTTTTGAAGTTTGGTATATTACCCCACATTCAAAAATTATTAAAATCTAATAATAAAATTTAGAAAATTATAAAACTATTAAAAATCCAACATAAGTATTAAATGTATCAACATTACAAATAGTAAAATAAAAAAAACTAAGTAGACTAGGGATGATACTGATACCAGAAGGGGTTCCATGCATAACCATATGTGCTATAAAATGCTTCGGCTGGGTTATACGTAGGATACGGTGGTTGGATCTCTATAGACCAGGGAGGGAATATGGGCGATGGAGTAGGAATATAGTTTCTACCTATAAGTTGGCAATAAGCTATGATTTGGTTTTGATGAACTTGCCAATCTTCAAATGCTCTATATCTAGCATTTTCATACTCTTGTGAAGCTATAAACCTTTGCATTTCTGCCATTTCATTTCCCCCTCCTATATTACCTTGCTGTTGGTTTCTCTCAACCTGTGGATGTCTACCATTATATCGTACTGCGGAGTTATTTCGCCTCTTCAAAACTTTCGCACCATGGTATACATTTAAACCTATTGTATCTCGGGGTTCTGGTTCTTCGATTAGTAATCCCCCCGACTTATATCCACACCGAGATATTCAGCAATCAAAGTAATAAATATACCACCTCCTATTATGCTATGCGGTCTCATCCCCCTAACCATAGCTGATAAATAATAACCCACACAATAAAGTATACTTACAGCGCTTTGTGGGTCTCGAATACACATGTGGTAAAACAAATCCTGTTCATTTACCTTTTCCTTGTTCTTACCTCGTTGTGTAATCGAATTGGCTAAAAACCTATGAATTACTCTTAATTCAGCTCTATCTATATCCAAATAAGAGTAATTTCCCCCTTTAAATCAGTGATGGCTAGTCATTTGACTCCATACACCATGCGTATCAAAATTTTCGTCTATCTTCCTACCGTTCAATATCAACCCTCTACAATCGGCAGATGCTAACTCCTCAGGCGTATATATACGTAAAGCCTGAGCCATGTCTAGTAAAGACATGTGGCGCATCGAACCTCCTAACAAAAATCTAATAAAAGATCGATCGGTTAAACTAGCTACCCGATCATTTAATTCTATACTACACAACAATTCTTCACACCATACTTTATATACAGGTTTACGCATGTTGAATAACTGTACCCAATCGTTAAAAGTAGAATTACCATACCTCTGTGCAAGTAATTCCCTAATTGGCCCGGCCAATTCTACAGCTTCTAATGGTCCCCATTCTATGACCCTAGGTACTTCAACAGCTTTAGAATGAAGAGTATGCAAACCCCTTTGGTATTTTGGATAATCTATCCAAAGTCTGTCAAATCTCAGGTTCGGGTGCAAATCTTTCAAGTGCATATCAGAAAATGTCATGACTGGATGAGGTATATCTTGTTTGTAGTAGTTATCCACCTCCTGTTGTTCCGCATTCTCAGCAGGAGCATTGCGAGCTTGGGATGAAGATTCACCCCTTTCAGTCTGCAAAACACATCAAACACAATTTTTGTGCATCCAAATATGCATTAGTGTCAGCAAAATCATCAATCAAAATAATTACAATAACATGTTTAATTTATATCAAACTTAAGCTCATTTTCATATTTTCATCAAATCTACACTTTTTCAAATAAGCATATACGAAAATGTTCGCCAAGTTCATAAACATTCAACTCAAATAACATGTCAAAATAATCATCACTAGCAATTAAACAAGTTTCAAATGGCATTATCTCTCAAAAATCAAGTTCATGAATTTTAGACTTGAAAAAGTCCACTTTAATTCTCAAAATCATGTTTAGGCTCAAAGTTTGGATCATTTAACTACCTAAACATGTTACACTACTTAATTTAGCAACAATTCATGACAAAAATCGGCCATAACCTGTTTATATCAAAAAGCCCCAAATTGCTCAAGAACACAAACCCTAGATTACTCAAAATTTGAAGTTTAAGGCTTCTAATCATGTTAAATAGCATCAATCTAGGTTATACAAGCATAATACATAAACAATTTAAGCATAATTACACTAAAAAGTATCAAAATCAAATTGGGTATAAAATTGCTCAAGAACACTAATTTTTGGATTAAATGGTGTTTAGGTGTAGAAATTTACCGTTTTTCTTGAGTAATTCCTTGATAGCATCCTTCTCAACATGATTTTAGTAAAAGATTTGATGATTAACGGTCAAAAATTGCGAATTTGGTGTGTGTTTTTCGGGTTTTTTCGGGTTTATTTCGCAGTTTATTTTTGTGTTGTGGTGTGTGGACTGAGCTGATTACGTTTTTATTTTTTCTGGGTTTTGGTCCCTCCGCGAGTCGCGGTGTTTGACCCTTCAAACTCCGCGACTCGCGGAGTTTGTATTTTTTTTTTTTAACATCTTATACTAATTAAAACAATTAAGTAATTAATTTTAAAATTTTGTTTCCCTTGTTATTTAGGACGAGGTCGTTTCGGATCGATGTCCTAGTCCGTCCTTCGACAAAATTTTAAAATTTGTCTTTTTGTAGCGATTGTTTTAAAAGCTAAGATTTTTGGGGTTTTTAATGTTTTTGGCATACTTTAATTCAATAAGATTAAAAATAATGATAATAAAAGTTCTCGTCCCTCCCTCGGGTAAAGCAATTTCGGTTCAAAGACCTAGTCTTCAACTTACGACGAATTTTAAAAATCATATTTTTAACTTAGCGACATAAAGTAAATTTTTGTTTTTAAATTCACACCAAACTTAAATTTAAAATGCATAAAATTAAAAATTCACACCAAACTTAATTAAAAATTCATATTATAAATTCACACCAAACTTATATTATATTTTTGTTTTTATACATACAAATTTATATTAAAAAGATTAATTTTTCAAATATTTACAATTTTAAATATATTGATTTAAAAAGTTTACAATATTATTTTAATTTTTATATATTAATTTTAAAAACATGGTAAAAATAAAATTAAAAATCTTTTTGGCTTTTATCCCACTTTAATCAATCAAATATTATCAAAAATATGCGCCCCTCTTTTCGGTAAAGTAATTTCGGTTCCAAGACCTAATTTAACTCATGACGAATTTTTGAAATATTTTGGGTTGATTGATTAAAGATATTTATACCTTAAGAATAAACGTTAAATTTCGCAGTGATGTAATAAATTTTTGAATGATATCAATAATTTCGGTCGCCAAACCTAATTTTATTCAATACCAATTTAATACTTTATAGCGAACAAATTAGCGTTTATTATCAAAAGGTTAAAAATAAAAATAAAAACAAAAAACTGTACAGACTTACCTGTGAGATAGTATTCTTAGTTATATGATCTATCCCATTCATAAGATAGTCGGTTTAATTGGTTTTCCATGGCTACATAGGCGTAACCTCGAGCATTCAGTGTTTTTTCTTCTAAACATATGAACGGTCCGTCTCTGCATAAAGTAACAAATTCGGTATTTGAATAGGTTTGATTATTTGAACATTTACCTCCATGTGACCATTTTCCGCATTTGTGATATCTTTCTTGAAAGGACCCGTCCTAATCCACCTGGACGAAGTCATCAACATTTGGTCCCATTGCGATGATCGGCTCCAAGTAATGTCCTTATATTGAGCAAATGCACAGCGGAAGACTTAATTCGTACCTGAGAATAAACATGCTTTAAAGTGTCAACCAAAAGGTTGGTGAGTTCATTGGTTTATCATAACAATCATTTCAATATGTTAATAGACCACAAGATTTCATAATCATAAACATAATACACTTGCAAGTGTATGTAAAGCATTCTAAGTGGTTGAGCACTTGGTAACCATACTTAACATTTAATCAACGTCGCATATTCCCTTTATTATGAAATCTCACTACACCGTACCAAGTGTAGTCACCAAAACGAAGTACTGTGCAACCGTTGAATACTGGTCGTCCAGTCCGGTTGGGGTTGTCAGGCCCGATAGATCTATCAACAGGATTCGCGTTTACAATACCCATGTAAATAGTAGTTACCAAGCTACAGGAAAATATGCCAGTGGTACAACTCAACGTAGAATATATTTTTAAGTACTTGTGTCTATTTTGTAAACATTTATAAAAGCAGCGCATGTATTCTCAGCCCAAAAATATATATTGCAAAAGCAATTAAAAAGGGAGCAAATGAAACTCACTTTTGCCTTGAAGGTATTTAATTCGACTTGGTCTCCGATAGATATCACGAACCTAACCATATATATAATATATCAACATATTTTCTTTTTAAGTAATCGTTACATATGTATATACTTTTAATACTTTTAATATTTTCTTAGTCCGTAGTTAGCAGACTGATGTTAGTGGTCCACGATTAGTTGCTTAAATAAAATAAATAAAGACCCCATCGTATTCGTATTGATCAGAATTAATCTCGACCCATGGTACCATGTTGTCAAATGACGTATTGCGTACATAAAGTACCGTGTTGTCAAATGACGTGTTGCGTACAATCATGAGGTCTTATGATTAATCTTCTTGTGTTGTTTACTGGTGGTCCTGAAATATATAAAATCAAATCATAAGTAATTATATATAAAATATCATATTAATTAGAAAGATATGATTAATTTACTTTTTCTCCAAATATTTTCGTAGCTAAACTAGCTTCGGATACCCAATCTTGTTTTAGTCGTAGTTTCTTCATTACAACTCCGTTTTTGTTGGTTCAACTTGCCACTTCCTTGGATCGAGTCAAATTTTAAGAATATGAACTGAAAATACCTTAGTTTGTATTCGAAATCATAGGTTATAGGTCAAACTTTGGTGAAACTTATGAAAGTGATCATTTTCCATCATAAAAACAACATTTAATGATCATTTTTCTAAAAATACTTACACTTTGAGTTAAACCATGAAATTTTTATGTGTTAACATATTCATAAGAAATATCATTTTTCCAGAACATGAACTTCCAATTCAAAGTTCAAGATGGTTTTTAATTATCCAACCCAAAACAGCCACCGGTTGCACTCCGACGACGTAGATTCAGTTTTTAAGATGTTCTTTGTAAAACCAAGTTATATCTTGTTAGGTTAGCATATCATTATGATATATTATAGGTCTTGAAGTGTTTTAAAAGTCAAGTTAGAAGGATCTATTTAGTTTGCGAACAAGTTTGAAATCATTCAAACTATGTTCTTATTGTTAAAATTTTATACCACAAAATAAGATAGCTATATGAATATGAATTGAATAAGATTATGAACAAGGTTACTACCTCAAGTTACTTGGACAAAGTTACTGCAAAAGATAAGAAATAATCTTGGAATCAAAGAGTGGTGGAGTTAGATCAAAAGGTTGGAAGTAAACTTCTTCAAATGGGTGGTTATTTTGATATGTTCTTGAAAGAGTTTTCTTATGGTGTTTAAGGCTTGTAATTGAAGCTAAATGATGGGGAAAATGCTTGGAGATGATCAAGTATGAAGTTAGGGGTATTTTGAGAGAGAAATGAGGGTGTAGGTATGAGAAAATGGAGTGAAGAAATGGTGTTCATTTATAAAAACGTTTTTAGTTTATAAAGAAAGAAAATGATTCCTAATTTTGTTTTCTTACTAATAATTCATACTACTTGACAAATCCTAGTTACCTCATATCTAGGGCAGTAATAATGTTGATTAGGATGTTGATTTGATGTGTATATACCAATAGTAAATACATATAGAAGCTGGGTATGATACGGGTACATATACCCTGGATATACGTATAGAAATCTTGAGGAAACGGAACGAGAATTCAAATATAGCTATCTTTTGTGAATATACTTATATTGTTTTATGTATTTAAGTCCTTAAAAAGTGATTAAATACATTATATATACGATACATGTATAAGCATTATAGATTATAAGTATATATATCAAAGATTGTTACGTATAGTTATCGTTTTGAAAACTTAAGTTAGTAGTTTCAAAATATACTTATAACTCATTGTCATTAGTACACAATGAGATGTTAAACCATCTTTAGATCATGTTAAATATATATAAATACATATATATACACAAACGTATAATTATTGTATGTTATATAGTTCGTGATATCATCGGTCATATTGGACGGTCAAACGTTGTGTAAAACTCTTTTCAAAAACACAAGTCTCAACAATTTGGATTTCTTATCATGTTGTTATGGTTTAATTTATGTAAATATTAATCTCATAAGTATAATTTGGTCGGAAAATTCCGGGTCATTACAGTACCTACCCGTTAAAGAAATTTCGTCCTCGAAATTTGATAGAGGTTGTTATGGATAACAATAAGAAGGTTTTCATGACAAATATAAGGTGATAATGGAGTTTTATCATCATTGAGTAATGTAGATAAAACGATTCGATTATGCGAAGAATATAAATGAGACTATCGTAAAATAGTGAGATGAGTAAAATATATTCGCCTTAACCGATGACGTAGTTATGATTGATTTCCGGGATTTAAGGGATTTAAAGAGAATCTTATGTAATAAGATTTGGTTCTTTGGTGATTAAGGAAATTAAGATCTTCTTTGATTATATGCAATAATCTGTTTCGATTGCTCTGTCGGATATTTCACTATAAATTCACCCCTTCGTTTCCTTATTTTCCACGACTCACACCTTCTATTCTTTCTTCCTTGATTCTTACTTTAAAGCATTCATCAATATGCTCCATCCAGTCCTGATTCTTGATATACTCCTAACTTTTATATCTATCATTCTTCTTTTTCATCTACCACCAGAAGAATCTATTTACTTCTACTATACTCTTGTGTTTAAAGTGTTTCTAATTCTCCCGTGTCTCTATATTGCTATCTGTATCGATATACACGGTTTGTAATTTCGGGGTTATTATCGGAGTTTATATTCTTCATTATTTTTCGGAGCTTCATGCTTTCGTTTTCTCTTCCCGACTTCGAGTCAAGCGAGTAATGGTCCGGAATTCGTAGATATGAAATTCAGAATTAACATAGCTAATGCTCTAAGAAGAAAATGGTAATAGAACGATTTTGATTTGTTAAATTACCAGAATACCCTGGAGAAGACCGAGTCATCCAGAAAAATATTCTCTTGATATGTTTAGAGATTAGATAGAATGTAAGAGTCGTGTAAATGGCACATGATGACGGTACTGTGAATCATCATGCTTCATTAGAAACTCAGCATGACTTACTGTAATATAATGACGTTGATCAAGTGTCATTATATTATACTAATCCATGCTTCAGTTCCCAACACTACTTCAAAACATTCATATTTTAAACTTGAAGGTTTCAGAATTTAGAAACTAACACAGTTTCTTTTATGTTGCAGATATTACGGAGAGATAAATGACCTCAGATAAGAATAGTTGTAAAAATATCGCCAGAAATATGGAGGATATTTATAATAGAACATATGAGAATATCTTAGAATTTCTAATATCAATGGATGATGAAGAAGATTTGTTTGTGAAGGTTTAGAATGAGAAATAAGATGTTTGCTAACGATTTCAGCAGGCAGAGAATCATTTGGATTCTTTGAAGGCAAACTTATTCTTTGTGATTTGTCCATGGCTTTCTTCATAGTTTTGCATAATCCGCTTTTCGGTACTAAATTTTCTATCGAGCATTCCTAACACTCCTTTCTTTATCATCAAACTTTTTGCCATTAAGATCATCTACAAAATGCTGCTTCGTCAGCATTTTCAAAGTTAACTGAGCTGGGTCATCGGTTATCAAACCGAGGTAGTTTCAGGAGAATTGTGTTTTTAGAATGATTAATCGCTGATGGTAATATTGTGGAATATAAAAGGTTCCCCAGTAACAATAAAGAGTACGCATATATATCGCGGTTATAATAAAGTTGTTTCGGATGAAAAGTCGGAGTTGACTTGCTGGAGCTGTGACAAAATTAGCTACTTTGGAAAGGGATTTCAAAACGATCTTCGGTAATAACAATGTCAAAGGAACTAGAACAGATACGTGTCAAACGTTTACTTAGTTTCCGAGGGTTTTTCAGGTGCATAACTATATGCATCAATCTTTTCTTCCGTAGATGAAGTGCGGTTGGTTTATCCTCTCGATTGAGGTGTTTTTAAGAATCATGATAGATTTGAACGCTGATTGTAATCGTCGAGATACAATGAGGTTTAAGATGAAATCAAGTGGCAATCTTGAAGAAATGTTTAGTTTCATATGTTATAATCAATATTTTAATTCATTTTAATTGTCCAATGTCATTAGTCCACAGTCGATAGTCCACAGTAACAGTCCAATAATTCATATATAGTTTAATATATAATATACGAATTAATTAATACGTGTCGTGACCCGTATACCTCTCAGACTAGATCACAACTCAAACTATATATATTATTGTAGAATCAACCTCAACTCTGTATAGAGAACTCGATCATTACTGCATATAGAGTGTCTATGGTGATTCCAAATAATATATATAGATGCGTCGATATGATATGTCAAAACATTGTATACGTGTCCCGATATTTAAAGTGCGTAAAATAATTACAGAAATTAAATGACGATAAATAAAAGTGCGATAATTAAATTGCGATAAATAAACTGCGATAAATAAAATGTAATCAGTTAGCTAGGAACAGTTAGCTGGAACAGTTAGCGGGGATTCTTAACAAAATTTTTCATAGTTAATTTGTTTGTTTCTAACAGATTTTATTTTGTCATATGTTTTCTTCATATGCCACTTGTTGGATTCTGGGAAGTCAAAATCCAAATATGAAATTGATTGAAAATGGTTATTCTGCGGTGAACGGATACGTATATCGGTGGTTGTAAGTAGGATAGTAAATGACTGTTGAATCAGCTTCGACGAATGTACAATGTAACTTATTAAGATGAAATCTAATTATTCCTCGGGTATTACCTACCCGTTAAAAAAAAAAATTTCACCATTAATATTTTGTACAAAAGAACTTTTAATTACAATCTTTATGAAACATATATACATATATATTTTCTTCAGATGAAATCATGAATTTAATGAGTTAATATGATATTAATCTCATTTGCTTTTCGGTTTGAGCTAGAATAAGAAATCTCTAAAACTTTTTGAAACCACATATTCTTCGCAGAGTATCAATGAAGTTATGGATCAATACTTCATCATTCATTATTGTTGGTACTCCTTGGTATCTATGGTGCGTATGATGTTGATGTTTGTGGGAAAGATTATGATGTCGAGACGTGTGATGCGGATGTTGTTTGTTAGTGGTGATGATGGTATTTTTGATGTTATTGATGGTGGTGCTGATTATGCTGCTGGTGCTGCTGCTGGTGTTTGCAACCTTCGCACCATGTTCTCCAAAGCCGCCACGCGAGCGCGAAGTTCGTTAACTTCTGCTAGTACACCGGGATGATTGGCGGTTGGAGCGAGCGAATGAACAAGATTTGTAATATGGGATACTATATAATCGTGACGAGATACTCTAGAAATGAGAGAGAAAATGGTGTTTCGAATAGGTTCGCCGGTAAGTGCTTCAGGTTCATCGCCAAGAGGGCAATTTGGTGGATGGAATGGATCACCTTCTTCTTGTCTCCAGTGATTTAGTATATTACGAACCCATCCCCAATTCATCCAGAATAGATGATGGGAAATTGGTTGATCCATTCCGGTGACACTGCTTTCGGAGCCCGAATGGAAATCCATATCGACATAACTGTCGGAATCTGAAGAATTCGAACTAGATGCAGAATCCATCTTGTATAATGGGGAAAATGTATTTTTGGTATGGAATAGATTATAGGAGTTAGATTTGGTACTCTTCAATACATAATTTACATATGTATATATAATACCAAAATCCCGTAAATTACGAAGAATCTTTGAAAAGATATCAGTCAAAGTTCGCAATAACAGATATGCTAAGATAAGAATTCGTCTATACACTATCAATGCAGTAAATGCAGTAAAATGTGTCTAGACTTATGAATGATAAGCAGGTAATTTCCTAAGGATGATAAGCAGATGATTTCCGACTAGAAATGATAAGCAAAACTTTTGACATGTAGACATGGTCGAAGTCCAGACTCATTAATGCATCCTAACAACAACTAGTTAGACACACTAATGCAAGACCTGGTTCGCTACGACCACCGCTCTGATACCAACTGAAAGGACCCGTCCTAATCCACCTGGACGAAGTCATCAACATTTGGTCCCATTGCGATGATCGGCTCCAAGTAATGTCCTTATATTGAGCAAATGCACAGCGGAAGACTTAATTCGTACCTGAGAATAAACATGCTTTAAAGTGTCAACCAAAAGGTTGGTGAGTTCATTGGTTTATCATAACAATCATTTCAATATGTTAATAGACCACAAGATTTCATAATCATAAACATAATACACTCGCAAGTGTATGTAAAGCATTCTAAGTGGTTGAGCACTTGGTAACCATACTTAACATTTAATCAACGTCGCATATTCCCTTTATTATGAAATCTCACTACACCGTACCAAGTGTAGTCACCAAAACGAAGTACTGTGCAACCGTTGAATACTGGTCGTCCAGTCCGGTTGTGGTTGTCAGGCCCGATAGATCTATCAACAGGATTCGCGTTTACAATACCCATGTAAATAGTAGTTACCAAGCTACAGGAAAATATGCCAGTGGTACAACTCAACGTAGAATATATTTTTAAGTACTTGTGTCTATTTTGTAAACATTTATAAAAGCAGCGCATGTATTCTCAGCCCAAAAATATATATTGCAAAAGCAATTAAAAAGGGAGCAAATGAAACTCACTTTTGCCTTGAAGGTATTTAATTCGACTTGGTCTCCGATAGATATCACGAACCTAACCATATATATAATATATCAACATATTTTCTTTTTAAGTAATCGTTACATATGTATATACTTTTAATATTTTCTTAGTCCGTAGTTAGCAGACTGATGTTAGTGGTCCACAATTAGTTGCTTAAATAAAATAAATAAAGACCCCATCGTATTCGTATTGATCAGAATTAATCTCGACCCATGGTACCATGTTGTCAAATGACGTGTTGCGTACATAAAGTACCGTGTTGTCAAATGACGTGTTGCGTACTGTAGCGACCCGACCAAATCGTCATTGACGGCGCCGTCTACTTAGGTCCCGTTACGTGGTCATAAGTCTTTAAAACAACGTTTGACCAAAAGATATGTCGCATTCATTTCAAATGTAAAGGTTGTTCAAGTTTACAAGAATAGTTCCACCACAAGTTACGATACAAAGTTTTAAGTGCAAATGAAACTTATGCGACACAATTTAAAAGTATCCAAAAGACGCTCCATGTATGCATATATACTCGACATCCAATGCAAGTATCAAAAATAATGAGCGGAAGCATGTATCATGTATCGTTCAAGGACCTGAGAAAAACATAGAAATCTGTCAACGAAAACGTTGGTGAAATCATAGGTTTAAGTAAGTAAGTACAAGTGAACCACAAGATTTGCATCAATGAAATAATAGTAATACATTCCAAAAGTTTGTTTCACGAGCACCCAATTATCAATGCTTAACATTTCCTTCCATTGAACCCCATCACTTAGTGCTAGAACATACACTGTTTCTCGAAAATATATTTCATTCGTAAACGGTAGCGAACCGTTTGAATGAGGGTTTGTCAAACCCATATGGATCCATACAACATAAGTTCTCGCTTACACCCGGCAAGTGTAACTAATGATAATCGAATTGAGGATTTTGTTCTAAACTCGTATGTAGAATGTTTGTTTTCCTGTACTTGTGTTCACTTAGTAAAAGAAATGTTTATGTTTTCTCATCCCAAATGTAAGTTCAAAAAGAGTAAAAGTGGGACTATGATCTCACCTTGAGTGCACGAGTAGTAAAGTACTTCGACAAGTAAACGTGTGCAAAGAACAATGCTAGTCTTGACCTAAACAATAGGTTTGTATCAATAACGGTAAACACGATAGGTCAAAGATGTTCAATTAGTTCTATGGCTCGTTACGACTCAATAATGTAGCATGTGAATTAAGTTGTCATGTTTCATGCAAGATACAAGTATAAAAGCATGTTAGAGCGATTGCACAACCATTTGGTTAAGTTTGATTAAAAGTCAAACTTGGTCAAAGTCAAAGTCAACGGGGTCGGGTCGGGTATCCGACAATTTTTCTAAGTTATATAATCATATATGAGCATGTTGGCCAAGTTTCATGTTAATCGGAGGTCCGTAGCATAGCAAACATTTTTACGTCAAAAGACAACTCAAACAGCCAGTTTTAGTACAATGGGACGGCGTCCCAAATGGCTAGACGGCGTCCCACAATGAAGGGTGGGACGGCGTCCTAATATCCTAGATGGCGTCTAGGTTCAAAAGGCGGGATGGCATCCCCAGTATCTGGACGGCGTCCTGATCAGTTCCCAGGCCCTGTTTGCTGTATTCCTCAAATGGACGAACCAAAACACAAACAATCACATTTTATGATCCGCAAACAATTAGAACATGTATTTTATATCATCGGAAAGCTCTTTCGACAAGGAACGCAACTAAGCACTTTTCATCATGCAAAAACATCATATACTATAACCGAAATCCCGTCAAGTGATCAATAGAGGTTTATTTTCAAGTTTCAAGTTTATCAATTGTAATTTAAGTTTCGGGAATCCAATTTATACATATGATATGCCGTTTTGAAGGTAATGAAACATGTAATACAACTAAACACTTATCAATAACATTAACAAGCATTCAACGCATCAAAAGTTCATTTTAAGAGTTGTCAACCCTAACCAAAAGTTCACAAAATCAATAATCGCGTTTATGAAGTTTCTTTAATCAATCTATACATCAAAATGAAGCTAATGATACTAGTAACACTTTTAAAACATGCACATTAACAATCTAATAACATTTGATCATCCATAATCAAGGATTTAGCAAGAAATTTTCATAATGAACTAGTTACACCAAAAACAACAAATCGAGCATACAAATTACATACACGACATCACAATGAGCCATAGACACTAATTAACATACTTTTAAGTCAAGAACACAAATTTAAAGAAAACTAGTGTTTTAGAAATGTTACCCAAATGAGATGAAGTTGGTACCAAAACGAAGAGGATGAAGAGAGGATCACGAATATGTAATTTATTTTGTTGTAAGCCTCCTAGATCGAATTTAGATGATGATTGAATGAATTTGGAAATTGAGTGTGTTCTTGCTAGAGAGAAAGAGAGAGAGAGAGAGATGGTTAAATGGTGGTGATTGGGGTAGACTAGGTGACCTAGTCAACTAGTTTGCCCCGTGTCAATTTTAGTCCCTCGAGTTTGTAGTCGGGTGCGGAAAATACCTAAACGGAATATTTTAAAACGCGTATTAACGGGAGATGTTATAAACATATAACGGAGTTTAAATTAGTATAACGGAAAAGAAAACGGAAAAAGGCGGGATGTTACATTACCTACTCCTTAAAAGAAATTTCGTCCCGAAATTTAAGTAGGCGTAGTAGTCGTTGTTTCTTCCTCGAGATCTTGCGTTTCTGAATTCACAAATAGATGAGGATACTTCCTTTGCATTTGATCTTGTCTTTCCCAAGTAAACTCGGGTCCCCTTTTGGCGTTCCAACGGACTTTAACAATCGGGATTCGGCTTTGTTTCAATGTCTTGACGGAGGTGTCCACAATTTCAACCGGTTCCTCCACAAAATGAAGTTTGTCATCAATAGTAAGTTCCTCGAGAGGGATGATGATATCAGGTTCGGCAAGACACTTTTTCAAGTTAGATACATGGAAGGTAGGATGAACGGAGTTCAATTGAGGCGGAAGATTTAAACGATAAGCAACGGTTCCAATACGCTCCAAGATTTCGAAAGGACCAATATACCGTGGATTTAGCTTCCCGCGTTTCCCAAAGCGGATTACACCCTTCCAAGGTGCGACTTTTAACATGACGCGGTCACCGACTTGAAATTCAAGGTCGTTGCGTCTTTTGTCGGTATAGCACTTTTGACGACTCCGGGCCGTCCGAAGCCTATCTCGGATTTGAACGATCTTCTCGGTGGTTTCGTGAATGAGTTCGGGTCCGGTGATTTGTACGTCGCCTACTTCGGCCCAACAGAGAGGTGAACGACATTTGCGGCCATATAGCGCTTCAAAAGGTGCGGCTTTAATACTCGCGTGATAACTATTGTTGTAAGAGAACTCGGCGAGAGGTAAGTGCTTGTCCCAAGCTTTTCCGAAATCAACCACGCAAGCTCGTAACATGTCCTCTAAGGTTTGAATTGTACGTTCGCTTTGTCCATCGGTTTGAGGATGATATGCGGTGCTCATGTCTAAACGCGTTCCCAACGCTTCTTGCAATGTACGCCAAAATCTAGAAACGAAACGGCCATCTCGGTCGGAGATAATCGATAAAGGTACACCGTGTCGGGCTACGATCTCCTTAATGTAAAGTTGTGCAAGTTTCTCCATTTTGTCCGTTTCTTTCATGGCAAGGAAGTGTGCGGATTTGGTGAGACGGTCAACAATAACCCAAATGGTATCATAACCGCCCGTCGTTTTTGGTAGCTTGGTGATAAAATCCATCGTTATCCTTTCCCACTTCCATTGCGGGATCTCGGGTTGTTGAAGTAGTCCGGACGGTCTTTGGTGTTCGGCTTTGACTTTGGAACATGTCAAACACTTGGAAACATAAGTAGCTACGTCCCTTTTGATGTTCGGCCACCAATATAGTTGTTTAAGGTCGTGGTACATCTTATTGGCACCGGGGTGAATCGAGTATCGTGACTTATGGGCTTCATTTAAAATAAGGCTTCGTAGATCCCCATAACTAGGCACCCAAATTCTTCCGGCGAAATATCGGAGTCCGGTTTCTTTAACTTCGAATCGAGAGGTGAGGACGTTCAAGTGTTCGAGAGAGATGTTTTCATCCTTGAGAGCCTCATCTTGGGCTACCCGAATTTGGCTATTAAGGTTTGTGTGGATGGTGATGTTTAAGGCTCGGACACGAAGAGGCACCGCTCTTTCTTTTCGACTTAAGGCATCGGCTACTACGTTTGCCTTCCCGGGATGGTAACGAAGCTCGCAATCGTAATCATTCAGAGTTTCAATCCACCGTCGTTGTCTCATGTTTAGATGCTTTTGATCGAAAATGTGTTGGAGACTTTTGTGGTCGGTAAAGATAGTACTCTTGGTTCCATAAAGATAGTGTCTCCACATTTTAAGTGCAAAGATGACGGCTCCGAGTTCGAGATCATGCGTCGTGTAGTTTCGTTCATGAATTTTGAGTTGTCGAGAAGCATAAGCAATGACTTTCGTTCGTTGCATCAATACACACCCAAAACCATGTTTTGAGGCATCGCAATATACAACAAAGTCATCATTGCCTTCGGGAAGTGACAAGATAGGAGCGGTGGTTAGCTTCGTTTTCAAGATTTGGAATGCGGATTCATGTTCGGTCGCCCAAATGAATTTCTTTCCCTTGTGAGTCAATGCGGTTAGAGGACGTGCAACCAAAGAGAAATTTTCGATGAATCTACGATAGTACCCGGCGAGACCCAAAAATTGACGAATGTGAGTAGGAGTAGTAGGAGTCTCCCATTTGCTAATGGCTTCGATTTTCGTTGGATCGACTTTAATACCTTGGTCACTTACAACATGACCAAGAAATTGAACTTCCTTTGACCAAAATTCACACTTGGAGAATTTGGCATAGAGTTGTTCTTGTCTTAAAAGTTCAAGCACAAGTCGGAGATGTTGTTCGTGCTCTTCTTCATTTTTAGAATAGATCAATATGTCATCGATGAACACAATAACGAATTTATCGAGATACGGTTTGCACACGCGGTTCATAAGATCCATGAACACCGCCGGTGCGTTAGTGAGACCAAATGGCATGACAAGGAATTCATAACTACCATAACGAGTTCGGAAAGCGGTTTTGGAGACATCTTCCCCCTTAACCCTCAATTGATGATAACCCGAGCGGAGATCGATTTTCGAATATACACAAGACCCTTGTAGTTGATCAAAGAGGTCATCGATGCGAGGAAGAGGATATCGGTTCTTAACCGTCAATTTATTTAGTTCACGATAATCAATGCTGATGTGTGAAATCTAGTATATAAATTTATCACTGGAAATATGCCTGGTTTAAAGATTACTACACACTAACGGGCAGTGTACCCGATCGTGCAATAGTATAAAGATGGTAATTCCAAGATCGTTCCAAGGACAGTATTAACGTGAGAATTAAGTTTGTAAATAAAAGTAAACTAAGTTAAACTATGAAAATCGAAAGTACTAGATAGTTTGTTTTGCGGCTATTTAACGATTAGCCAAATCAAGATAGCTTTGAAAATAAAAGACAATATTTTTGGTTTTTAAGTTTAAATAAAAGAAATGCAGACTCGACAGAAAAATAAAGATATTTGAATTCAATGGATAAAAGAATGTTCGCCTAGATATCCTATTCGCAGTGTTGGATGATTTGTTATTAAGCACTAGTTCTATTAATCAATGCACGCAATTACAGAGTCGGTTTACCCAGAGTTCTCTTTTAGCAAACACATCAAACTAGGACTTATTGGCTTAGGGTTCCCTTTCACCAAAAACTATCTTTCGTTTGTGACTTAGTAACTAACTAATTACAAGATTAAGATTCAATTGGTTACGCGTTCGCTCCACACAATTCACCCCTGTTTTATTTAATTACCATACCCGGTTTACCCCCTTGGTCCAGTAAGCACCCAATCGGTTAAGACAAATCAATTGGAAATTAGATCACTAAATTGAAACAGGGTTCCCTTTGTTCAAACAAGATTCACTAATCAACCTAGTATCAATAATTAACACCCACAAGAATGGTTCTTTAATCAAAACTCATAATTAATCATGCATCAATCAATAAAACATTAAAGTATCATCCAAACACTTGCAAATATTCAATCTAGACAAACATTAAAGGTTTAGCCTACAATCATGGCTGAAATCAAAATAACAATCAAAGACATAGAATAATTCATTCTTGATAACAAAAGAATAAAACTAATTAAAGATTGAAATCTGAATGATACACGAATCGAGACTTGTTCCCGGAATGATTGGTACCTTAGAATGACCTTGAAGATCTCCAAAAATCACCTAAGTTCGTCAAAAAGTGGCTGGAATTCGTCAGGATGCGATTATTAATAATTAGGGTTAAATTCGGGCTTAAATACTTGCCAAAATAGCTGAACCGACAGATCTGCCGCGCCGCGACCTTATTTGTCGCGCCGCGACAATACAAAGGAAATTCTGGCCTTGTAAACTCTCTTTCTGATCTGGAATATAGTGCAATGTCGCGCCGCGGAGGCCTCTGTCGCGCCGCGACATATAGCTGAAACAGAAAACTTCGACTTTTTGCACACTTTCTTCACTTGAATCATCTAATAACCCAAAATACCTGATAATTACTGAACATATTCATCCTCGGTGCGCCATTATCAATAACATACTAACAAAATGCCTCATAAACATCGTAAATCACTACTTTTCAATAATTGCCTCTTCAAACTCACTTCTTCTCAAAATTACCAAGATAACCGCCAAATCGTATCCAAATGGACCAAAATGTAACCGATATCGCCAATGAAAATGTGTATAAAATACGCGATATCAAACCACCCCACACTAGAGTTTTGCTTGCCCTCAAGCAATAGAACTCGAAAATAATCTTCTACAATATAATAATGTCTTCAAATATGAATGTAGAACCAATGAATCAAGAAACCAATCAAGCATCTAGCGTGGGCACGATTTGGCAAAAATAACAACCATGGTTCCCACTTGCATTCCCCCGATGTAACTTCCCAAACCGCAATCAAAATGAATCATTATAGTAACCAAAAGTAATCTCGATAACGTACCATAATGATGAAGTAGAGAATCTCGAATATAATCTTCAATGGAACCGGAAATCAAGTGGGAACCAAGCACCAAAGATGTAACAATCGAACCATGTGTGCCAAGAGAACGTACGGGCTACCCCGCAACTGGTCAAGCCAAGCCTCCCACAGTACCTAACATCGCGAGATGTCGGTAGAAAATAATGTGCTTAGGAGGATACACATTACGTCCAGATATCATCGATGGTTATGAGGTAACCGTCTAATCCGTTAAGTCAACCATAAAGATTGAGGTTCATCAGGCTTAAAAGCTGATATCTTACCTTTCTGGAGGTTATCCACTGGGAATCTGATCAATCACTGACATTTTGTGTATCATGGTGCGCTTCCCATTTGGCTAGCAAATCTCCCTCATTGAGAAAAGCTTCGACTACCAGTTTCCCTGTTTGATGTTGAGGCCTGGTAGATTTCCAGTCGATTTTAGCAATGACTTTTCAAGACTTTTCGTCACCCTACAACTGGTCTGGACTACAACTTCTGAAATAAATCAGCAAGTGTGTCGTTCGGGGGACTTGACTCCCTTTAGGATGGAGTGGATTCATCCTGTATGGTCATAAAAGGTGGTCGAGCGCATACATTGTCCTTGTTAGGAGAAACAATGAAGACCGCCCTATAAAGTTTTCGATCTAGCGTATGGCCCGGCTTCGACCACACGATCCAATCACCGTTCATACGGTTGACACCCGTTTTTGTACAAGTGACCTACGTATGAACTGACTGTTCATGTAGGATTTCACATTCAAAATAATGAACGTGTTTTGAAAGTTCAAGACTTTCTCCTCTAACAGTACCTCATCGTGATATGATGGGTAATGAAATGGCACGCTTAAGAGGTATACGTACCAAGTAGGACGGTCGGAAGACTTTACTTCCTTAATGAGTGGATCTGAGTCACTCGGAAGTGCCAATCTGTTTCAATTGACACCGGTTTTGAAAAATCCCGAAAACCTTCGGGTTCCATAGCTTTTGGCTATGGGTTGTGTTGTCTAAGCAAACACAAGCACGTAGCTATTGCTCCTGAAAAGGACAGCACTGGTGAAGCTCAAGGCTCCTCTTCCCACAGTATCACATCATTAAATGATGCAATAATAAAATGATATAGTTTCGGAAGTATGCTATACCAAGTAACCAAAAGTTTTTGATCTGGCACGTGATTCGGTCACAATCACGCTATGCAATCACCGCTCTCTCACGGTTTACACCCGTTTTGGTACAGGTGACCTACTATTTAGTTCCCCGAACTAGTAGGATTTCATGTTCAATGGTAATGAACATGTGGAACAACTTTGGCTTCTTTAAACATCATAAAATATAAATACCAAGCCATACCTTGAACAAAGGTTTTGGTCGAATTTTTAACTACATTTTATATATTTTTTTTTTTTGCTTTTTTTTTTTTTACTAACTAATTTTTCATTTTTTTATATTTTTCCCTAAATTTTTCAATCAATTTTTTTTACGACCAAAACCCCGTGAAACGTTAAGTCTTTTAAATGTCAAAACCAAAATAATGATGATTCTATTAATAACCAACCCGAGAGATTTTACATCCCCCACCCCACACTTGAGATCAAGTAATGTCCCCATCACTTGAGATCAAAAATGGATTAAAATCAAAAGGGTAAGAAAAATAAAAACTTATCGAGCTTAACCACAGATCGTGGAATGACAGTGACAGATGGCGCTGAACTGACTGCCAGCATAAGAACATCGTCCATTCCCGATTCTCACACAAATATCATCACTCAAGTAGTTTTGCTGAACTTAATGCCAGACTTGAAAAACCGTTTCATCAACAACCTATTAAAAAGAAAAGCAAGCAAACTACATAAATGGGCAAGGTGGTACCACCCGATACCGAAACGCCTTGCCCCGAATAAGTCTCAAGTACATCATACGAAAAATAAAAATATCAAGTACAACCAAATCGAAAAGAAAATAGTCTTAAACCAATACAACAAGATCAACGGGCACGCAGGCCCTCATCACTGAAACCCGTCATACGGCCAGCTGCCGTACGGGTACTGCTGCTCATATCTGCGCTGGGCATCCTGAAATCTCTCCCTCTCATCATAAATCGGGGCCTCAACTCGAGGCCTAACCTCACTCCGATAGTATACTGGTTGCTGAGCGATGGTACCAAAATAATTCTCTGGATCGTGGTAATAGAGGCGATCGTTGTGGCGTTGCCAGTCATTACCGTATGCAATCCACTGCTGATCATGGTTTATCTCATTTAACCTTTCCTCCTGCCTAGAATTACTCATCTCTATTCTCTGTTGGCTCGCCCACATTCTGTTATCATGTTCCCGCTGATCACTCCGGAAATCACTAAACCCACTCGACATACCAACCTGTATATTACCCATTGATGAAACCAAACCATCCCAAATTTCTTGGGAAATTCCCCATTGCTGCTCACCCCCAGCTTGCACATTTGGAGCAACCGGCTCCGGCTCATTTACACCCTGATTAGCACCCCCAACCTCGGGTGCTTGTGGCTCAACAAACGGCACCACAACATCTCGACTCTCATTCCACATAACGAAATTCGCATTAAAATAAAACCTTAGATTAAAAGGTTTCATAATCTGCAGCTGATCAGTCAATCTGGTACACCTGCTGAAATCTATATTGAAAAACTTTGCAATTCGCGTAACATAATGGCCACCAAGAATTGGCCGTGTGGCTCGAATCTCTCGTGAATGATTTGACAAATATGTGCCAATAAGATTGCACAAATCCACATGTGCACCTCGCGTATACCTAAACAAAATCCATAGCTCGGTGGAATTTACTTTATCATTCCCATTCCGTCGGGCACAAAAAGTACTTGATAAAAGCTTTTGAAACAACCGTAAGTCTTTTCGTTGAATATCAGAGCCCTTGGATTCATTTGACACAAAAGGCACCAAACCCGATATTTCCTCCCAAAAATCACGCTCAAGATAGCCTTCCTGATTACCAATAAACTCTGTCTCCTGTAAATACCGTTTCAAAAGATTATCGGTCCACCCTTCAAACAAATTCAACGCTCGCGCTAAATCGAATCGACTCATCGCTCTTCTCTCGCCCCCCAATCGAAAAGTTAAGAACCCTTTATCTTCCCCATTTCGTCTAGTACGAAAGCTAAGAGAGGAGAAAAATTCAACAATTAATTCCCTATAAAGATCCTCTCTTAGGGACATAGCGCGTTCCCATGCATCTAGTTCGAACCCACAATAAGACAACGACAACATGGAAGCAATCTCCTCTTTAACCTCATCAGATGCTCTGTCTAACTCATCCCAGCTGAAGAACCAAGTAGCTTGGATGTTTCGAACCGAAATAAATGCATAGTATTGAGGAAATTCTTCCTGAACTGTTTCCAACCACACTTCCGGGTCGGTTCGTCGTTCTTCCTCCATACGGGCCTGAGCCGTGGAGGATGATGGTGCACTAGCTCTGCTTCTCTGCACAAATTAAACAAAAACAAATCCAAACACAAACATTGAAGAGTTAGCGTTAAGCGAAATCAACATGTTCCACATACTTGCATCAATTGTCATCAAACTCGTTTCAACTTCAATTAAACATTTAAACAATAGCAAGTATCCAAAACATATGTTTGTGTTTCATGTATCACATTCAAACTAATTCCAAAACTCTTATAGCATAAATGTGTTTCTTTAAACAACTAACTTTAAACTCCATATAACAAACTTCATCATATCAACCATCCAATTACATCAAGATTAAACAACTCCACATTCAAATAGTCATCTCATTAATCACAAAAACTCAACAAACTTAACCAATTCCAAATTCTCACATGAAACCCGCCCAAATTACCCCACACTATCTTAAAACATACCATCATTAACAATCAACACCCTTTCAAACAAAATCCCCAAATATTTAACATGAAATTCGAATTTAATCACTACCATAATTTCAAGAATCAATATCATGCATAATCAACACAATAAATCATGAAGAAACACCATAATATCAAATTCATCAACAATTAATTCATATTAAAGCATAAAAGATTCAATTAAACATAACCCCTTAAATTTTCAAACATGAACCCTAAAATTAACAAGATTAATCAAGATTAATGAAAGAAAAAGCAAGAGATTAGTTAAAATCGGACCTTAACCGGCATGATGTAGCAATTAATTGAAGAAATTAAGAAGTGATTTGGGTAATTGAATTTAGAGTTTGAAAAGCCTTAGGTGTTCTTGAGATAAGTGTGTGATAATATGTGGTGTAAAACTGATGCATATACCCTAAAAAGAGTCAAATTCGCGACGGGTCATGTAATTATTCGGGTTGGCCCATTTAACTTTAAACAAAACCGGGGGTTCAGTATCTGGTTGCGTGATTCGTCGCGCCGCGATGTTAACTGCCGCGCCGCGGCAGTACACTACCCCTGATGGTTAATTCTTTTGAGAAACGTGAATCCCCAAACCAATGATACCTCGCGCCGCGACCAAAATTGCGCGACGCGGTAATACACATATTTAAATATCATCTTTAAGTCCCTTTCTGTTTCCAACCTACGCACTTCTCCGCGCCGCGAAGGCCGTTGCCGCGACGCGGCAATACAAAGGGAACAGCCACTTCATTTTTTTACTTAATTAACAACCATTAATTAACCTTAAACCTCAAAACCAACTAGCAATCAGTAAAAACCAATCATTTAGCATTTTAGACTCAGCGAACCCGTGATCTTAGCAAATTATACAAACTATACAACAATGTGAACCTTATTTAACGAGTCGTTCACGCGACTCGTCCCCAACTTCAAGTGGCGTTGGGATCGGGTTCAACGCGAACCTCATCATTAATCTCCAACGGACCCTCAAAATACTTCTTCACGCGATGTCCGTTAACCTTAAAGGTGCTACCATTTGCATTTATTAACTCAATCGTACCGTATGGGTACACCTTAACAACCTCAAATGGTCCCGTCCACCGGGACTTAAGTTTTCCCGGTAAAAGTTTTAATCTAGAGTTAAACAAAAGCACTCGGTCGCCTTCGTTAAACTCTTTCGGACCCTTCAACTTCTTATCATGCCATTGCTTGGTCTTTTCTTTATAGATCAATGAATTCTCGTACGCATCAAGGCGTAATTCAGCAAGCTCGTTCAATTGCCCCGCCCTTAGGCGTCCGGCTTCCTTCAAGTCTAAATTGCACTTTTGAAGTGCCCACATAGCTTTATGCTCAATCTCCAACGGGAGATGGCACGCTTTCCCATAAACCAACCGATAAGGAGTGGTACCAAGTGGCATTTTGAAGGCGGTTCTAAACGCCCACAAAGCTTCATCGAGCTTATTTGCCCACTCCTTCGGATTCGAACCCACAGTTTTCTCAAGAATACTTTTAAGAGCTCGATTGGTATTCTCAACTTGTCCGCTCGTTTGGGGATGGTATGAAGTAGAAACTTTATGGACAACTCCATATCGCTTCAATACCTTCTCCATTTGAGCGTTACAAAAATGAGTACCCCTATCGCTAATTAAAGCTTTAGGAGTTCCAAATCGAGAGAATAAACGCTTAAGGAACGAAATCACAACTCGTGCATCATTTGTGGGTAAAGCTTGCGCTTCGGCCCATTTAGACACGTAGTCGATGGCAACGAGTATGTAACTATAATTCTGAGATTTCGGAAATGGCCCCATAAAGTCAATTCCCCAAACGTCAAATACTTCGCAAACTTGGATGCTTTGTTGAGGCATCTCATCACGTTTGGTGACTTTACCGGCCCTTTGGCACGAATCACATGACTTACAAACCAGGTGGGCATCTTTGAAGATTGTCGGCCAATAAAAGCCGGCATCATAAACTTTACGCCCCGTAATTTGGGGTCCAAAATGCCCACCGGTAGGCCCACTATGGCACTCGGTTAGAATTCGCATACACTCATCACCGGAAACGCACCGGCGGATAACTCCATCGGGACAACAACGAAAAAGATAGGGATACTCCCAGAAATAGTACTTAAGGTCACTGAAGAATTTCTTCCTCTTTTGATGTGACCACCCTTTCTCCAAGAATCTCCCAACGAGATAATTAGCAATGTCCACGTACCACGGCTCATCAACCTTATCCACCTTCATGAGATATTCGCCGGGAAAATCATCATGAATGGTCGTCTCATCGAGAACCTCACGGGAGGGGTTCTCAAGACGTGAAAGGTGATCGGCCGCCAAGTTTTCAGCACCCTTTTTATCCCGGATCTCCACATCAAATTCTTGCAAAAGCAAGATCCATCTAAGAAGTCGGGGTTTTGCATCCGGTTTGGCAAAAAGGTACTTTAGAGCAGAATGGTCCGTAAAGACAATAGTCTTAGATAAGACTAAGTAGGACCGGAACTTATCAAACGAAAATACCACCGCAAGGAGCTCTTTTTCAGTGGTAGTATAATTTAATTGCGCTCCTTGCAAGGTCTTGCTTGCATAGTAGATGGGTCGGAAATGCTTCTCGACCCTTTGACCCAAAACTGAGCCAACAGCGAAATCAGATGCATCGCACATAAGCTCGAACGGAAGGGACCAATTCGGAGCAATTATGATTGGCGCATTGATGAGTTTCTCCTTCAAAAGCTCGAATGCCTTTTGGCATTCGTCGGAGAATTTCCACGGGGTGTCCTTTTCAAGGAGTTTATTCATCGGGTTGGCAATCTCAGAAAAATCTTTAATGAATCGCCGGTAAAAACCGGCGTGCCCGAGAAAACTCCTAACACCCTTAACATCGGTAGGGGGTGGAAGGTTCTTAATAGCGGTAACCTTTGCGGGATCCACCTCTATACCGTTCTTAGAAATCTTGTGCCCGAGAACTATGCCCCCTTGAACCATGAAATGGCACTTCTCCCAGTTGAGCACAAGATTGGATTTTTCGCACCTGACCAACATCCGTTCTAAATTAAGAAGGCATGAATCGAAAGTGTCACCGAAGACCGAGAAGTCATCCATGAACACCTCCATGCAATCTTCGATCATGTCATGGAATATGGCCATCATACACCTTTGAAAAGTGGCCGGAGCATTGCAAAGGCCAAAGGGCATGCGTCGATAAGAAAACGTGCCATACGGGCACGTGAAAGTGGTCTTCTCTTGGTCCTCGGGTGAGATAGGAATTTGAAAATAGCCCGAGAAACCATCGAGAAAGCAATAGAAACTGTTTCCCGCCAACCTCTCTAGCATTTGATCCATGAAAGGTAGCGGGAAGTGGTCTTTACGTGTGGCGTCGTTCAACTTACGGTAGTCGATACAAACACGCCACCCCATGACAGTCCGGGTGGAAATTAACTCATTTTTATCATTGGTGGTAACAGTCATACCACCTTTCTTAGGTACACAGTGTACCGGGCTAATCCATGGACTGTCAGAAATCGGGTAAATCAGACCTGCATCAAGGAGCTTTATTATCTCTTTCTTCACGACATCTTGCATGTGCGGGTTCAACCTCCTTTGGCGTTGCACCACGGGTTTGGAGTTATCCTCCATTAGGATTTTGTGGGTGCAATAGGAGGGACTAATACCCTTAATGTCGTGAATCTTCCATGCAATGGCCGGTTTATGGGCCTTTAGCATGGTAACAAGCTCAGTTTTCTGACCTGCTGAAAGAGAAGAAGAAATAATTACCGGAAGCTTAGATTCCTCTTGCAAGTAAGCGTATTCCAAATGATCTGGAAGTGGCTTCAATTCAAGCTCGGGAGGTTCTTCAATTGAAGACTTGCTCCGGTAATTTGAATCACGTTCAAGTTCTTTGAACTCCTCTTCAGTCGGCTCATAGCCGTTTTCCATCAAGGTGGTTAAAAGATCCACCTCCTCAACCTGCACATCCTCATCAATCTCAACCAATGAGCATTCTCCTGAACCCTGTAACTCTGGGAATTCCTGCAAAAACTCAGACTGGACATTCACAGTGTTAAGAAAATAACATGTATCATCAGTGTAGCCAGGGTATTTCAAAGCATGGTCGATTGAGAATGTTGCACTCAAATCATCTATCCTAAGGGTCAGCTTTTGGCCATACACATCAATCATACACCTAGCAGTATTTAAGAATGGCCGACCCAAAATTAGTGGAATCCTTTCATCCACTTCCATATCCAAAACCACAAAATCCGCCGGAAAAACTAACGACCCGGTCTTCACTAGCATATTCTCTATGATTCCACGAGGGAATTTAATAGAGCGGTCGGCTAGCTGCACAGCCATACGCGTGGGTTTTAACTCCCCGGGGTCTAGCTTTAAGTAAATAGAATAAGGCATTAAATTAATGCTAGCCCCCAAATCCGCCAAAGCCCTCATACAGTCCAAATTACCAAGTAAACAAGGAATGGTAAAACTTCCAGGATCTTCAAGCTTCTCGGGAAGCTTGTTTGCAACAACCGCTGAGCATGCGGCATTCAACCTGACTGAAGACACGTTCTTCAGCTTCTGCCTGTTAGTCAGCAAATCCTTAAGAAACCTCGCATACTTAGGCACACCTGCAATAACATCAATAAAAGGCATATTTATGTTAACTTTTTTAATCAAGTCCATGAACTTGGACTTTTCGGCCTCTAGCTTCTCCAATCGCTGTTTCCTCGGGAATGGGAGCGGTGGTTGATACTCTCTAACTACCGGTTTAGCAGCAACAGTAACCGGTTCCTTAACAACTTTTTCAGCCACCTGTTCCGGCTCCTTTTCCTTTGCCGGTTCACTTTCAACAACCGGCTCACTATCATTAACTAACGGTACCCTCAAGTCATACTCGTCGGGCTTCCTTGGTGGATAATATGCTAAACCACTTCGGGTGGTGATAGCATTAACATGCCCGTTTTTCGGATTAGTATCCGTCTTGCTCGGTAACTCCCCCGGTTTCCTCTCGCTACTTTTATTAGCAAGTTGACCAATCTGCTGTTCAAGATTATGAATAGCTGCTTGTTGATTTCGAAACATTTGGTCATTCTTTTCATTATTCTGAGTAACGGTAGTGACAAGTTGAGTCTGAGATATCACTAACTTCTCGATCATAGCCTCAAGGTTGGACTTTTTCTCTTCGACCTGTGGTTTCTGAAAATAACCGGGAGCTTGCTGCTGAAAACCTCCACTAGAACCCGGTTGGAACCTCGAACCCTGATTACCTTGCGGATTATAAGGATTATTGAAATTCCTATTAAACTGAGCACGTCCCTGAAACTGATTGTTATTCTGCTGACTAATATAGTTGACCTCTTCTTTCTGATTCATAGTCAAACCCGCATCACAATCTTTGCCCAGATGCAAACCTCCACAGTATTCACAACCAACCTTCATACCATGAATATCCTTGTTCATCTTCTCCAAATTCCTACCAAACGAATCCAACTTAGCACTGATAGACCCAAAATCATCATAAGCACCTGTACCTGTAGTCTCTGTTCTCTTAACTGAAGCTGAATGGAAAGACTCATGATCCTGATGCCACTCATGAGAATAAGCAGCTTGCTTTTCAATGATCTCTAACGCCTCTTCTTCAGTCTTATCCATTAACGTACCACCTGCAGCTTGATCAATACTCTGACGCGTAGGAATATCACAACCTTTGTAGAAAATCTGAACCTTCTGTAAATCATTCAACCCGTGTTGCGGGCACGAGCGTAACAAAGTAGCAAAACGGTCCCAAGCATCAAACAATGTCTCACTGCTCTTTTGTCTAAATTGAGAAATATCTGCTTGAAGTCGAGCAGCTCGAGATGCAGGGAAAAACTTCGACAAAAACTTATCTTCCAAAGTCTCCCAAGATGTAATCGTACCTTCTGGTTGCTTATCTAACCATCTCTTAGCTTCTCCCTTAAGAGTCCAAGGAAAAAGTCTTGTCTTAATTGAAGTGTCGGCAACCTCATGTAGCTTAAACAAGTTACAAACATCATTAAAATTACGAAGATGCTCGTTAGCATCCTCGGTATCTTTGCCATAGAATCGGCAATCGGAAGAAATCAAATTCAGGATCGGCCCTGTAATTTGAAAAGGCTGAGTAATATTCGGCTGAGTAATCGAATTGCCTTGGCCTCCTCGGGTGGCCTTTAACTTTTCAGCCATAGTCTGAGGACGGGGTGCTTCTCCTTCGGCCATTTCTTCAGTTTCTGTAGTATCAGACGAAGCGTAAGAGTCTTCTTCGTTAAAAATTTCAGGTGGTGTCTCGGGCACCACAGTCTCAGAAGTACTACCCAAATTAACGTAAGTATCACCCGATAAAACTGATGAATCCACTGTTAACTTTTGCTTCTGACTTAAAGCTTTAAACAACTCTCTTTCAGGCTCGTCAAATGGTTTAACAATTGGAGAATCTGAAGAACGCGTATGTTGCATGCACTACCTGTAACTGCAAGAACACAGCTAACAAACCGATTAAACGCACCGACTCAATTAGAATTAAATTAAACTAAACAGTTAAAATTAACTAAAAACAAACTTAATTTTCAAACTTAATTTTCAACACAACTGTCCCCGGCAGCGGCGCCAAAAACTTGATGTGTGAAATCTAGTATATAAATTTATCACTGGAAATATGCCTGGTTTAAAGATTACTACACACTAACGGGCAGTGTACCCGATCGTGCAATAGTATAAAGATGGTAATTCCAAGATCGTTCCAAGGACAGTATTAACGTGAGAATTAAGTTTGTAAATAAAAGTAAACTAAGTTAAACTATGAAAATCGAAAGTACTAGATAGTTTGTTTTGCGGCTATTTAACGATTAGCCAAATCAAGATAGCTTTGAAAATAAAAGACAATATTTTTGGTTTTTAAGTTTAAATAAAAGAAATGCAGACTCGACAGAAAAATAAAGATATTTGAATTCAATGGATAAAAGAATGTTCGCCTAGATATCCTATTCGCAGTGTTGGATGATTTGTTATTAAGCACTAGTTCTATTAATCAATGCACGCAATTACAGAGTCGGTTTACCCAGAGTTCTCTTTTAGCAAACACATCAAACTAGGACTTATTGGCTTAGGGTTCCCTTTCACCAAAAACTATCTTTCGTTTGTGACTTAGTAACTAACTAATTACAAGATTAAGATTCAATTGGTTACGCGTTCGCTCCACACAATTCACCCCTGTTTTATTTAATTACCATACCCGGTTTACCCCCTTGGTCCAGTAAGCACCCAATCGGTTAAGACAAATCAATTGGAAATTAGATCACTAAATTGAAACAGGGTTCCCTTTGTTCAAACAAGATTCACTAATCAACCTAGTATCAATAATTAACACCCACAAGAATGGTTCTTTAATCAAAACTCATAATTAATCATGCATCAATCAATAAAACATTAAAGTATCATCCAAACACTTGCAAATATTCAATCTAGACAAACATTAAAGGTTTAGCCTACAATCATGGCTGAAATCAAAATAACAATCAAAGACATAGAATAATTCATTCTTGATAACAAAAGAATAAAACTAATTAAAGATTGAAATCTGAATGATACACGAATCGAGACTTGTTCCCGGAATGATTGGTACCTTAGAATGACCTTGAAGATCTCCAAAAATCACCTAAGTTCGTCAAAAAGTGGCTGGAATTCGTCAGGATGCGATTATTAATAATTAGGGTTAAATTCGGGCTTAAATACTTGCCAAAATAGCTGAACCGACAGATCTGCCGCGCCGCGACCTTATTTGTCGCGCCGCGACAATACAAAGGAAATTCTGGCCTTGTAAACTCTCTTTCTGATCTGGAATATAGTGCAATGTCGCGCCGCGGAGGCCTCTGTCGCGCCGCGACATATAGCTGAAACAGAAAACTTCGACTTTTTGCACACTTTCTTCACTTGAATCATCTAATAACCCAAAATACCTGATAATTACTGAACATATTCATCCTCGGTGCGCCATTATCAATAACATACTAACAAAATGCCTCATAAACATCGTAAATCACTACTTTTCAATAATTGCCTCTTCAAACTCACTTCTTCTCAAAATTACCAAGATAACCGCCAAATCGTATCCAAATGGACCAAAATGTAACCGATATCGCCAATGAAAATGTGTATAAAATACGCGATATCAAATGCACATTCGTAGGGATCCGTCTTTTTTTTTAACAAACAAAATCGGAGCGCCCCAAGGTGAATGGCTAGGTTGGATAAAACCACGATCAAGTAGTTCTTGGATTTGACTTTGCAATTCTTGCATTTCAGATGGAGCGAGTCTATATGGTGCACGTGCTACGGGTGCGGCTCCCGGAATAAGATCGATTTGGAATTCAACCGGTCGATGAGGCGGAAGACCCGGCAATTCATCGGGAAATACATCGGAATAGTCACTAACAATTGGCACATCATCGATGTGCTTCTCATCGGACTCGACTTTCTTAACGTGAGCAAGGATCGCAAAACAACCCTTACGGAGTAGTTTTCTAACTTTAATACACGAAACGAGGTTGAGTCCGGTGCAACTCTTATCGCCATAGACGATCAAAGGTTCACCATTCTCGATAGGAATTCGGATTGCGTTAAGATCACAAAGAATGTGAGATTTCGTTTTGACTAACCAATTCATACCGATTATTACATCAAAGCTTCCTAGTTCCATGGGTATCAAGTCAATTTCAAATTCCTTACCCAAAATGTTTATCGTACACCCTCGGTAATATGTGTCGGCACTTAATAGTTTCCCGTCAGCCACTTCAATGGTATAAGAGGTATCTAATGGAAGAGGTGGAGTGCTAAAAGAATGAGTCAAAGTCTTGGATACAAAGCATTTATCGGCACCCGAATCGAATAAACAGGAGACATAAGAATTGTTGAGAAGAAACGTACCCGTGACTAGTTCAGTGTCATCCCGGGCTTCCTCAGTGTTGATGTTGAAAGCTCGGCCGCGCGTGTTGGGGTTATCTTTCTTCTTTGGGCATGCATTTCTATAATGACCCGTTTGACCACATTCGTAACAAGTGCCCGTCTTTGGTGCATTGGGCCACTTTCGAGCAACGGGAGTGGCACTTTTACAATCGTTGGCCTTATGACCAACTCCTTGGCACCGGTGGCAAATTAAATTGCCACATTCACCAAAGTGATGTTTGTTGCATTTGTTGCAAAGAGGTAGGTTCCCGGCATAACCCCTCTTGCCGTCGGAGGTGTAAGGCTTCTTAGCAAAGTTGTTGTTGCTTGATTGGGAGGGTTCCCACTTTCTTTTGTTGCCGCCCGATTTATCCTCGGCCTTAGGTGCCGGAACTACGATTTCGTCAACCGTTTCAATTAGTTGGCGAGCCATGTTCATAGCGGCTTGATGAGTAGTGGGTTTGGATGACATCACCCCTTGTTTGATGCTTTTTGAAAGACCGAGCATGTAGAGCTCAATCCTTTGAGATTCGAGGTTAACAAGATTAGGACACATCAAGGATAGTTCGGCGAAGCGTTGATTATAAGCTTTAAGATCGTTTCCGACCGCTTTCAAAGCTCTTAGTTCTTCCTCAAGCTTTCGGGTTTCTTCGCGCGGAAAATATTCAACAATCATCTTTTCCTTTAGATCGGCCCAAGAGAGGGCATGAGCTTCATCGGTACCCACCGATTGAACATAGGTGTTCCACCATGTTAGAGCAATTCCGGAGAAAGTGTGAGTGGAGTATTTGACCTTGTCTTGGTCCCGACAACCGCTTATGCTAAAGACGGCTTCCGTTTGCTCAAACCATCGGGTGAGCACGACGGGTCCCCCGGTTCCATCAAAAGTGTGAGGTTTGCACCCCATGAAAGCTTTATAGGAGCATCCCTCGTTTGAGTTTCCGGCTCCATTGTTGTTGTTGTTGTTGTTGTTGTTGTTGTTGTGGTTGTTATTATTATTGTTGTTGGATGAGTGACCGGCCATGGCCGCATCTACGGCGGTAGCTATCATCCGTTCGAGAGCTTGTTCGGGAGTTTCATTGCGGCGTACACGACGAGGAGCCATTGTTCCTTCAAGACACAAGAATATCATTGATTAGTATTCTCAATAATACTAACCGTGATATAAAATAAAGATAAAGAGAAGTTTTTTTTTTTTTTCCTCGACTCGCCTTAAATTCTTTATGTCATAATGTCGGAACGTTCATATGAGTCACCGTAATATAATCCCGGAAATTATATTACCCTGATTCATATGTGCATTCGACATCATTTCATATAGTCAAGGTGGCGCGTCAATCAAATTAAACAACGTGAGATTTAGATGAACTAAGAGTAGATATGAGTAGAAGCGTTCGAGTATAAATGCACAAGTAGTCAAGTAATTCCTACTTCAAGTCTATATGCCGGTTGTAGTCTAGACTCACCAATGTACCCTATGACTCGAGGTTGACATCAATGAACTCTAAATCCCTACAACCAACGCTCTGATACCATCTGTAGCGACCCGACCAAATCGTCATTGACGGCGCCGTCTACTTAGGTCCCGTTACGTGGTCATAAGTCTTTAAAACAACGTTTGACCAAAAGATATGTCGCATTCATTTCAAATGTAAAGGTTGTTCAAGTTTACAAGAATAGTTCCACCACAAGTTACGATACAAAGTTTTAAGTGCAAATGAAACTTATGCGACACAATTTAAAAGTATCCAAAAGACGCTCCATGTATGCATATATACTCGACATCCAATGCAAGTATCAAAAATAATGAGCGGAAGCATGTATCATGTATCGTTCAAGGACCTGAGAAAAACATAGAAATCTGTCAACGAAAACGTTGGTGAAATCATAGGTTTAAGTAAGTAAGTACAAGTGAACCACAAGATTTGCATCAATGAAATAATAGTAATACATTCCAAAAGTTTGTTTCACGAGCACCCAATTATCAATGCTTAACATTTCCTTCCATTGAACCCCATCACTTAGTGCTAGAACATACACTGTTTCTCGAAAATATATTTCATTCATAAACGGTAGCGAACCGTTTGAATGAGGGTTTGTCAAACCCATATGGATCCATACAACATAAGTTCTCGCTTACACCCGGCAAGTGTAACTAATGATAATCGAATTGAGGATTTTGTTCTAAACTCGTATGTAGAATGTTTGTTTTCCTGTACTTGTGTTCACTTAGTAAAAGAAATGTTTATGTTTTCTCATCCCAAATGTAAGTTCAAAAAGAGTAAAAGTGGGACTATGATCTCACCTTGAGTGCACGAGTAGTAAAGTACTTCGACAAGTAAACGTGTGCAAAGAACAATGCTAGTCTTAACCTAAACAATAGGTTTGTATCAATAACGGTAAACACGATAGGTCAAAGATGTTCAATTAGTCCTATGGCTCGTTACAACTCAATAATGTAGCATGTGAATTAAGTTGTCATGTTTCATGCAAGATACAAGTATAAAAGCATGTTAGAGCGATTGCACAACCATTTGGTTAAGTTTGATTAAAAGTCAAACTTGGTCAAAGTCAAAGTCAACGGGGTCGGGTCGGGTATCCGACAATTTTTCTAAGTTATATAATCATATATGAGTATGTTGGCCAAGTTTCATGTTAATCGGAGGTCCGTAGCATAGCAAACATTTTTACGTCAAAAGACAACTCAAACAGCCAGTTTTAGTACAATGGGACGGCGTCCCAAATGGCTAGACGGCGTCCCACAATGAAGGGTGGGACGACGTCTTGATATCCTAGACGGCGTCTAGGTTCAAAAGGCGGGACGGCGTCCCCAGTATCTGGACGGCGTCCTGATCAGTTCCCAGGCCCTGTTTGCTTTATTCCTCAAATGGACGAACCAAAACACAAACAATCACATTTTATGATCCGCAAACAATTAGAACATGTATTTTATATCATCGGAAAGCTCTTTCGACAAGGAACACAACTAAGCACTTTTCATCATGCAAAAACATCATATACTATAACCGAAATCCCGTCAAGTGATCAATAGAGGTTTATTTTCAAGTTTCAAGTTTATCAATTGTAATTTAAGTTTCGGGAATCCAATTTATACATATGATATGCCGTTTTGAAGGTAATGAAACATGTAATAAAACTAAACACTTATCAATAACATTAACAAGCATTCAACGCATCAAAAGTTCATTTTAAGAGTTGTCAACCCTAACCAAAAGTTCACAAAATCAATAATCGCGTTTATGAAGTTTCTTTAATCAATCTATACATCAAAATGAAGCTAATGATACTAGTAACACTTTTAAAACATGCACATTAACAATCTAATAACATTTGATCATCCATAATCAAGGATTTAGCAAGAAATTTTCATAATGAACTAGTTACACCAAAAACAACAAATCGAGCATACAAATTACATACACGACATCACAATGAGCCATAGACACTAATTAACATACTTTTAAGTCAAGAACACAAATTTAAAGAAAACTAGTGTTTTAGAAATGTTACCCAAACGAGATGAAGTTGGTACCAAAACGAAGAGGATGAAGAGAGGATCACGAATATGTAATTTATTTTGTTGTAAGCCTCCTAGATCGAATTTAGATGATGATTGAATGAATTTGGAAATTGGGTGTGTTCTTGCTAGAGAGAAAGAGAGAGAGAGAGAGAGATGGTTGAATGGTGGTGATTGGGGTAGACTAGGTGACCTAGTCAACTAGTTTGCCCCGTGTCAATTTTAGTCCCTCGAGTTTGTAGTCGGGTGCGGAAAATACCTAAACGGAATATTTTAAAACGCGTATTAACGGGAGATGTTATAAACATATAACGGAGTTTAAATTAGTATAACGGAAAAGAAAACGGAAAAAGGCGGGATGTTACACGTACAATCATGAGGTCTTATGATTAATCTTCTCGTGTTGTTTACTGGTGGTCCTGAAATATATAAAATCAAATCATAAGTAATTATATATAAAATATCATATTAATTAGAAAGATATGATTAATTTACTTTTTCTCCAAATATTTTCATAGCTAAACTAGCTTCGGATACCCAATCTTATTTTAGTCGTAGTTTCTTCATTACAACTCCGTTTTTGTTGGTTCAACTTGCCACTTCCTTGGATCGAGTCAAATTTTAAGAATATGAACTGAAAATACCTTAGTTTGTATTCGAAATCATAGGTTATAAGTCAAACTTTGGTGAAACTTATGAAAGTGATCATTTTCCATCATAAAAATAACATTTAATGATCATTTTTCTAAAAATACTTACACTTTGAGTTAAACCATGAAATTTTTATGTGTTAACATATTCATAAGAAATATCATTTTTCCAGAACATGAACTTCCAATTTAAAGTTCAAGATGGTTTTTAATTATCCAACCCAAAACAGCCCCCGGTTGCACTCCGACGACGTAGATTCAGTTTTTAAGATGTTCTTTGTAAAACCAAGTTATATATTGTTAGGTTAGCATATCATTATGATATATTATAGGTCTTGAAGTGTTTTAAAAGTCAAGTTAGAAGGATCTATTTAGTTTGCGAACAAGTTTGAAATCATTCAAACTATGTTCTTATTGTTAAAATTTTATACCACAAAATAAGATAGCTATATGAATATGAATTGAATAAGATTATGAACAAGGTTACTACCTCAAGTTACTTGGACAAAGTTACTGCAAAAGATAAGAAATAATCTTGGAATCAAAGAGTGGTGGAGTTAGATCAAAAGGTTGGAAGTAAACTTCTTCAAATGGGTGGTTATTTTGATATGTTCTTGAAAGAGTTTTCTTATGGTGTTTAAGGCTTGTAATTGAAGCTAAATGATGGGGAAAATGCTTGGAGATGATCAAGTATGAAGTTAAGGGTATTTTGAGAGAGAAATGAGGGTGTAGGTATGAGAAAATGGAGTGAAGAAATGGTGTTCATTTATAAAAACGTTTTTAGTTTATAAAGAAAGAAAATGATTCCTAATTTTGTTTTCTTACTAATAATTCATACTACTTGACAAATCCTAGTTACCTCATATCTAGGGCAGTAATAATGTTGATTAGGATGTTGATTTGATGTGTATATACCAATAGTAAATACATATAGAAGCTGGGTATGATACGGGTACATATACCCTGGATATACGTATAGAAATCTTGAGGAAACGGAATGAGAATTCAAATATAGCTATCTTTTGTGAATATACTTATATTGTTTTATGTATTTAAGTCCTTAAAAAGTGATTAAATACATTATATATACGATACATGTATAAGCATTATAGATTATAAGTATATATATCAAAGAATGTTACGTATAGTTATCGTTTTGAAAACTTAAGTTAGTAGTTTCAAAATATACTTATAACTCATTGTCATTAGTACACAATGAGATGTTAAACCATCTTTAGATCATGTTAAATATATATAAATACATATATATACACAAACGTATAATTATCGTATGTTATATAGTTCGTGATATCATCGGTCATATTGGACGGTCAAACGTTGTGTAAAACTCTTTTCAAAAACACAAGTCTCAACAATTTGGATTTCTTATCATGTTGTTATGGTTTAATTTATGTAAATATTAATCTCATAAGTATAATTTGGTCGGAAAATTCCGGGTCATTACATTTCTAGGTGTCGTGCTCTTCTTTTTGCTGCGAATTTTAATTTTCCTGTACCAAATTGTAACTTATTATCTTCGCATCTGGATTCTTTTCTTACTCCGTCCAATCTTACTGATACTATTTCACTCGGTAGTGTGTCATTATTACGTTTAGTGATCAAAGCGTGTAGCATTAGACCATGGTTTAGTTCACAGGCAGTCTTCATTTCCTAAAAAAAATAAAAATTCAGAATGGGGGGAGAAGACTAGTTCTTTAGGGTCTGCTAGGGAAAGACCATTCGAGTTCCATTTTCGAGAACTACACGAAAACAGACAATCTAACTCTAACAGAAATACATATTATCCTTTAAAGACTTGATTCTCCCCACACTTAGTTAGCTGTGGTATCGAAATTGTGATTAACTTCATTGTCGACTTCCATTGGACTATCTATGTAGTGTTTAACTCTGTGACCATTAACTTTAAATTCAATCCCATTTGAATTTATTAATTCTACTGTTCCTTATGGGAAAACTCTTTTGACTATGAATGGTCCAGACCATCTTGATTTCAATTTTCCAGGAAATAGCTTGAATCGTGAATTGAAAAGAAGAACTCTGTCTCCTTCTTTAAATTCTTTTAAACTTCTGATTCTTTTATCATGCCATTTCTTCGTTCTTTCTTTATAGATTAACGAATTTTCGTATGCTTCATGTCTTAATTCTTCTAATTCGTTTAGTTGACTTAATCGTAGATGTCCAACTTCATGTATATCAAGATTACATGTCTTCAAAGCCCAAAATGCTTTGTGTTCAATTTCTACTGGAAGATGACATGCTTTTCCATAAACAAGTCTAAAAGGTGTGGTTCCAATTGGAGTTTTGTAGGCTGTTCTAAAAGCCCAGAGTGCATCCTCCAATTTAATGGACCATTCCTTCGGATTTGATCCTACGGTTTTCTCTAGAATACGTTTTAAAGCTCGGTTGGTATTTTCAACTTGTCCACTTGTTTGTGGATGATATGCAGTGGAGATTTTATGAGTTACTCCATATCTTTTAAGAACTTTCTCAAGTTGATTATTACAGAAATGAGTACCCCGATCACTTATTAAAGCTTTCGGTGTTCCAAACCTTGCAAAAAGACGTTTTAAAAAGTTGACTACAACTCGTGCATCATTAGTTGGGAGAGCTTGTGCTTCCGCCCATTTAGATACATAATCAATGGCTACGAGAATATAGAGATTTTTATGAGATTTTGGAAATGGACCCATAAAGTCAATACCCCAAATGTCAAATACTTCACATACTTGTATGACATTTTATGGCATTTCATTACGTTGACTTATTTTTCCGGCCCTTTGACATGCATCACAGGATTTGCAAAGAAGGTGTGCGTCTTTGTAAATTGTAGGCCAATAGAATCCAGCTTCATAAACTTTTCTTGCTGTTAATTGAGGCCCATAATGCCCTCCTGTTGGTCCTGTTTGACAATGGTTTAAAATTTTACTAGCTTCATCTCTGAATACACATCGGCGTATTATTCCATCGGGACAACTTTTAAACAGATGTGGATCTTCCCAGAAATAGTGTTTTATATCACTAAAGAATTTCTTTCGTTTTTGGTACGATAATCCTTTTTCAAGGAATCCACATACTAAATAGTTTGCATAGTCTGCAAACCATGGAATTTCATTATAATCTATCTTCAATAGATATTCATCAGGAAAGTTGTCTTGTATGGCCGATTCATTTAGAACTTCTAATTCAGGATTTTCAAGACGAGAAAGATGATCAGCGGCGAGATTTTCTGCTCCTCTTTTATCTCGGATTTCAATATCGAATTCTTGTAAGATTAAGATCCAGCGGATTAATCTTGGTTTAGCATCTTGTTCGAAAATAGGTATCTAAGAGCAGAATGGTCGGTATAGACCACCGTTTTAGGTAGAACGAGATATGATCGAAATTTGTCAAAAGCAAAGACAATAGCAAGGAGTTCTTTTTCAGTAGTTGTATAATTTGTTTGTGCTCCTTGTAACGTCGTATTAGCATAATATATAGGTTGAAATCGTTTTTCAATCCTTTGTCCTAAAACGGCTCCCATTGCAAAATCACTTGCATCGCACATTAATTCAAACGGTAGATTCCAATTTGGTGTTATCATGATTGGCGCATTAGTGAGTTTCTCTTTAAGAATATTAAAAGATTTGATACATTCATCTGAAAAGATGAATGGAGCATCCTTTTCTAGGAGTTTATTCATAGGAGTGGCAATTTTAGAAAAATCTTTTATGAAACGTCGGTAAAAACCGGCATGCCCTAGAAAACTCCTAACTCCTCTAACATTGGTGGGATGTGGAAGTTTAGCAATTACATCTACTTTAGCTCTATTCACTTCAATTCCTTCTTTTGAAATTTTATGACCAAGAACAATGCCTTCTTTAACCATAAAATGGCATTTCTCCCAATTAAGAACTAGATTTGATTGTTCGCATCTAATAAGCATTCGTTCAAGATTAGCTAGACATGTTTCAAATGTATCACCGAAGACTGAAAAGTCATCCATGAAAAATTCCATGCATTCTTCTATCATGTCGTGAAAAATCACCATCATACACCTTTGAAAGGTTGCAGGGGCGTTGTAAAGTCCAAATGGCATGCGTTTGTAAGCAAAAGTACCATAAGGGCACGTGAATGTGGTTTTCTCTTGATCTTCGGGTGCTATTGGAATTTGAAAATATCCGGAAAATCCATCTAGAAAACAATAGTAACTATTTCCGGCTAATCTTTCCAACATTTGATCAATGAAAGGTAAAGGAAAGTGATCTTTTCTGGTGGCGTCATTTAATTTTCTATAATCAATACACACACGCCATCCTGTTACAGTCCTAGTAGGAATAAGCTCATTTTTCTCATTTGTAATGACAGTCGTGCCACCCTTCTTAGGCACGCATTGAACTGGGCTTACCCATGGACTATCAGAAATTAGATATATTAAACCTGCATCTAGCAGTTTAATAATTTCTTTCTTAACTACATCTTGCATATTAGGATTTAGTCTTCGTTGGCGTTGCACATACGTTTTATGACCTTCTTCTATAAGGATTTTATGTGTGCAATACGAAGGACTTATTCCTTTGATATCATGAATCTTCCATGCAATGGCTGGTTTATGAGATTTCAACACAGAAATGAGTTGTGATTTCTCATTTTCAGTAAGAGAAGACGATATTATTACAGGTAATTCAGATTCACCATGTAAATAAGCGTATTCCAAATGGTTTGGAAGTGGCTTTAACTCTAATTTCGGAGGTTCTTCTATCGATGATTTATATCGATATCTGTCTTCTTCTTTTAGCATTTGAATTTCTTCTGTTGTTGGTTCATATCCATTAGCTATAAGTGTAGCTAACATTTCAGCTTCATTAATTGGTTCAGTTCCTTCTCCTAAAGAACATTCTCCTGTTCCTTGTAATTCTGGAAATTCTTCTAACAATTCTGCATGTGAGTATATAGTTTGAATATAATAACATGTATCATCTGCAGATTGCGGTTGTTGCATTGCTCTATCAACTGAAAAGGTAACACTCTCATCCTCTATACTTAGGGTCAATTTCTTACCAAACACGTCTATCATTGCTTTAGCCGTGTTTAAGAATGGTCTTCCTAATATGAGAGGAACTTGAGAATCTTCTTCCATGTTCAGAACAACAAAATCTACTGAAATACTAAAGTACCAACTTTAACTAGCATGTTCTCCATTATCCCTCTAGGATATTTTATTGATCGATCGGCTAGCTGTATGCTTATTCTGGTTGGTTTCAATTCTCCAAGGTCTAGTTTAGCGTATAGTGAATACGGCATTAGATTTATACTAGCACCTAAGTCTGCTAATGCTTCTATTGAACTAAGACTACCCAGAAAATATGGAATTGTGAAACTTCCTGGATCAGATAATTTTTCTGGTATCTTATTCAACAGCACTGCTGAACAATTAGCATTCATAGTAACAGCCGAGAGTTCTTCCATTTTCTTTCTATTTGAGATTAGATCTTTCAAGAATTTAGCATATCTAGGCATTCCTGAAATTACATCAATGAAAGGAAGATTTACATTTATCTGTTTAAACATATCCAAGAATTTGGATTGCTCGGCTTCAAGTTTCTCTTTCTTCATTTTACTCGGGTAAGGAAGTGGTGGTTGGTATGGTTTAACATAAGGTTTAGCCTTAACTGTGTTATCTTCATTAACCTTTTCAACTACCGATTCTTTTTCCTTATCTTGATCAGGTTGTGGTTCTTTTGGAGTAGGAATAGCTTCATCAGAAGTTACAGGTATTTCAGGTGGTTTAAGTGTTGTACCACTTCCTGTGGTAATAGCTTTAGCTGCTTCATTCCGGGGGTTAGCATTTGTATCACTAGGTAAACTTCCCGGTTTTCTTTCACCTATTAACCTTGCTAGGTTACTTACTTCTTGTTTCAAATTTTGAATAGAAGCTTGTTGATTTCTAAATGCTTGAGCATTTTGTTCATTTGTTTGTTTTTGAGATGTGAAAAACTGTGTTTGAGTTTCAACTAGCTTCGTCATCATATCTTCTAAATTCGGCTTTTTATCATCGGTTTGTTGTGGTGGTTTGTTTTGAAAATTAGGTCTTTGCTGATTGTAATTATTGTTGGACACTTGTTGATTGCTAGGACCTTGTTGGTTGTTGTATGGAACATTTCTGTTATAATTCTGGTTTTGATTGTAGATCGGTCTTGGCGGTTGATAATTATTCTAATAATTATTTCCAGGCCTTTGGTTTATGTATGAAATATTCTCTCTTTGTTCCATTGTTAATTCAATACTAAGACAATCTTTTGTCAAATGTGGTCCTCCACACTGCTCACAACTAATTCGTATTGAGTGAATATCCTTAGTCATCTTTTCCATTCGTCTCTCGACATCATCTATCTTTGCGGAAATGGAATCTAAGTCATGGCTAGAATTGGCTCTAACTGCTTTAGATGATCTAACGATATCTTTTTCTTGGTGCCACTCATGTGAGTGGGAAGCAGTGTTATCAATAATTTTATAAGCATCAGTTTCGGTTTTCTTCATAATGGAACCACCAGCTGCTATATCGATGTCTTTTCTTGTAGTGATGTCGCATCCTTGGTAGAATATTTGTACTATTTGACAGGTGTCTAAACCATGTTGCGGACATCCTCTTAATAACTTTCCAAATCTTGTCCACGCCTCATATAGAGTTTCATTCGGTTTCTGTGTGAACTAACAATTTCTCCTTGAAATCTTACGGCTTTAGATGCCGGAAAGAATTGTTTAAGAAATTTTTCAACTAAAACGTCCCATGTATCAATCGCCCCTTCAGGTAACGATTCCAACCAATCTTTGGCTTCTCCCTTTAAAGTCCAGGGAAATAACATGAGATATATTTGTTCATCTTCTACTTCTCGGATTTTAAATAGTGTGCAAATCCTATTAAAGGTACGAAGATGTTCATTTGGATCTTCCTTTGGCGCACTACTAAATTGGCATTGATTAGTCACCATATGTAGAATTTGTCCTTTGATTTCATAATCTGGCGCATTAATTTCTGGATGAGTAATTGCGTGACCTTGGCCAGTGCGTTTAGCTCTCATTCGGTCTTCCATACTTAAAGGTTCCAGACTCTCCATAATTGAATTTGTTGAATCGGAATCACTAAAGGATTCTGATTTAATGGTTCGTTCCTCAACAATCTCTGTTTGAATGATTGGTGGTTCCGGAGGAAAGTTTAGTGGTTCAGGATCTATGAATCATCCTTGAATATTCTCCGGATTCTCAATTGTGAGGTCGGGTTCAAAAAATGGATTATCGGAAATTTGAATTGGAGTACTTGGTTGACTGGATGACGATTCTAAAGAAAAATCAACGGCGGTAATATTTGCTAAATGTCTTGATCTAGTTACAGGTGGTGAACGTTACAAAAGGTGGTGAACGTCTTGCTCGGTGCATTCACTGAATATCCTATTAGTTTTTAAAAAGGAAAGAAAAATTATATAAGTTATCCAATTAATAGACTTTTCTGATTTTGCCCACGTTTCAAATAGCCAAAAGATGCAGCAGAGGGGCAGGATTCGTTTGGTCTCAATATAATTGAGGACTGTTTGGCTCCAATAACCCGGTCCACGTACAAATTCAACTATTACTACGAACCAGAAAATTTTGATGTCTATCAATTTAACCACTTAAAATAAATTTTCATAATTTTAAGAAATTTAGGTAAGAAGTAGAATAAAAATCTATGTCCTAAAACTAGAATGACGAGAAATAAGAAAGAAAAAGAGCGTGTCAGAAAAAGATCGAAAAATAAAAATAAGAAAGAAAAAGAGTGACTTATAGAACTTAAAAACACTCGACTAACCCAACCTTATTACTATCACTAACTTAAAATTATAATCGCAAATTGAGATTATTAATTGGAATGATAATTGATACATAGGTAAAAGGTGTTTAAAAATATTAAAGCTTACAAATAAAACTATATCCCAAATGGCAATAATTTAAAAAAGTACTAAAACTTAAAAAGGCGTCGCAAAATTCTAAAGCACCTAAATCTTAGTCTAAAGAAAAAGTACTTAAGGAATTTTACGGCAAAGTCTAAAAATCTAGAAGTAAAAAAAAATAACTATGGCAAAAACTATATCTTAAATCTAAATACGAGCGAAAAATACAAATATTACGCTAAAATAATTAAAAAGGGACAAAATATAAAAATATACAAAAAGTTGTAAAAAGTACAATTTTTATAAAAATATTATTTTTATATTATTTATTTTATTAAACTATTAATTTTATATTTTAATTAAACTAATTTAACTAAAATACAATTTAATTTAAAAACTTAAAACTAATTATAATAATAAATAAGTAATTAGGGTTAATAATAATAAATAAATAATAATTACTCCGTAATTAATGCTGATTAGGGTTTCTGTCGGCGTGTCAGAGTGTCTCCGCGAGTCGTGGTATTCAAAGCTGCAAACTCCGCGAGTCGCGGGGTTCCAATTTTCAGATGACAGGTTGATTAAAATTCGACGCATTTTTTTTTATATTCTGTTTTATATTTTCTGTTTAAATAAAAATATTTATATAATAAAAACTTATATTTAAAAACTAAAATAAAAATAGAACTACTTTATAATTTTAAAAATATCTTAAAAATAGATTTATATATATATTAAATTTTTTTTTCGGTTTTTTTTTATGTTTTAAATAAAAATATTTAAATAAAACTTATATTTTTATAAAATAAAAATAAAGAAACTTTATAAAACTTAAATATTTAACAAAATCTTAAAAAATATATAAATTTTTGTTTTCTTTTTATATTTTCGAATAATTAAAAACGTATTTTTACAAAAGTGAATTTTAATAAAAGTAAACTAAAAATAAAAATCTTTTTTTTTTAAAAAAAAATTTAGCGTTACGCTTCCGGCTTTTAAGCTAGTCTTCTCCCTGGCAGCGGCGCCAAAAATATACTTGATGTCGTGCGAGGTGTATATAAAATAGCTTTATATTTTACAAGGAAATACTATTAAATACGATACAATTTTACACAAGATATTTATTTATTTATAGAATGGATATACTTAAACCTTGCTACAACACTTATAGGCAGTGTACCTAATCGTACAGTAGTGTAGTTTTTAGTAAGTCCGGTTCGTTCCACAGGGAAAATCTTTAAACAAAGCTTAACGCTATATTAGTTTACTTTTATAAAAATACAAATATATATATATATAAGTAATATTATTATTATAAAGGGGGGTTTTTACCGTTTAATGACCGGTTTGTCGATTTTAAAACTTTAGTCGCAGTTAAAACCAAATGTAAAATAATAAATAAATACAAGACTTAATTTAAAGCGTAAAGTAAATAACGATAATGAAATTGCGATAAATGAAAGTGCGATAAAATAAACTTGCGATAATTAAAAAGTACGATAATTAAAAGTGCAATTAAATACAATAATAATAAAAATGCGATAATTAGAAGTGCAATTAAATATAAAATAAAGGAAATTAAATATGAAATAAAAGAATTATGCTTATTTAAACTTCCGTAATCATGATGTTTGACGTGTTGATTTTAGTTTTATGCCCATGGGTTAATTGTCCTTTGTCCTGGATTATTTAATATGTCCGTCTGGTTTTTGTCCATAACAGTCCATCAGTCATAAATATAAAGTGAGAGTGTCCTCGTCAAATTATCCTTATACCCGAAGTTAAATATTCCAACTAATTGGGGACTTAAACTGTAACAAGATTTTAATACTTTGTTTAATAATTACACCAGGATGTCGACTGAGTGTAACTCAAGGTTTTAATACTTTGTTAACAATTATGCCAAGTGTCCTTGTACATAATTTCACCCCTGTTTTAATAATTCTAGTGACTATTAATCCATTCCCGTGTCCGGTTAAATGAACGATTATTCGTACATATAAATACCCCGCCCATCGTGTCCGATCGAGTGTATATGGTAATTTATGGGTACGTCCAATTATAAATCTTTATATTAACATTAACAAACTATCATTTAGTTAAACAAATATAAAGCCCATTAATAGCCCATAGTCTAATTTCCACAAGTGTCGTTCTTTTGTCCAAACCCCAATTATGGTACAAAGCCCAATTACCCAATTTTAGTAATTAGCCCAACATCATGATTAATTCGTTTTAAATAAGCATAATAATAACTTAGCTACGAGACATTAATGTAAAAAGGTTGAACATAACTTACAATGATTAAAAATAGCGTAGCGTTACACGGACAGAATTTCGACTTACACCCTTACAACATTCGCTAACATACTCTTATTATTAGGATTTAAAATTAAAATTAAAATTAAAATATAAATATAAATATAAATATTACGTATAGATATAGAGAGATTGATATATTGGATTTATAAAATGATCAGAATTCGTTTGCTTTTATAGGGAATTGAGTTCAGGGGTCTCCGCGACTCGCGTAATTTTTGCACTGCAAACTCCGCAACTCGCGGAGTTTGCTTTTACAGCTCACACAAATTTGGAGCCTTTCTTGCCGACGGTATATAGTATATTATATAATATATAAATAATTATAAGAATTATTTAAATATTATATTATATTTATGTGCATAGTTGACTTGTAATTTTTAGTCCGTTGCGTCGAGCGTTGAGAGTTGGCTCTGGTCCCGGTTCCGGATTTTCGAACGTCCTTGCGAATAATTTAATATCTTGTACTTTGCGTTTTGAATCTTGTACTCTTGTAATTTCGAGACGTTTCTTATCAATAATTGGAACCACTTTGATTGTATTTTGTACTTTTGAGCTTTTTGGTCGTTTGCGTCTTAAATTCGTCGAATCTGTCTTTTGTCTTCACCTTTTAATATTTAAACGAATATCACTTGTAAATAGAACAATTGCAACTAAAAGCTTGTCTTTCTTGGAGAATAATGCTATGAAATATATGTTCGTTTTTAGCATTATCATTTATTATATCAAATGAGATGTTAAATTATTATATTATCATGATATTATGATGTATGAATATCTCTTAATATGATATATACATTAAAATATCGTTACAACGATAATCGTTACATATAAGTCTCATTTCGTAATTCTTGAGTTAGTAGTCTTGTTTTTACATATGTAGTTCATTGTTAACACACTTAATGATATATTTAAATATCATTTTATCATGTTAAATATAATGTATCAATATCTTAATATGATACATATGTATTTAGTAGACGTTATCATAACGATAATCGTTATATATATCATTTCGAGTTTCTTAACTTAGTAATCTCATTTCTTATGTATATCACACATTGTTAATATACTTAGTGATATACTTACTCATCATAATCTCATGTCAACCATATATATATGTCTATATATACCACAACATGTAGTTTTTACAAATTTATAACGTTCGTGAATCGCCGGTCAACTTGGGTGATCAATTGTCTATATGAAACTTATTTCATTTAATCAAGTCTTAACAAGTTTGATTGCTTAACACGTTGAAAACATTTAGTCATGTAAATATCAATCTCAATTAATATATATAAACATGGAAAAGTTCGGGTCACTACAATCTTTATATGATTTCGATACGATAAGTAATGTATATAATGTTGAGTCTAGAAAATTTTGAAACGATGTTCATATATTCAATTGACCTTCGACTGCTTTCGACGATTCACGAACCTTTAACTGTAAATAAAAATGAATATATAAACAACTATACATGTAATTAATTATATATTATAAATTAATTATCATGTGATTTAATTATTATGAAGGAAAACTTAAACTTGTTATTTAAAACTGTTTATTTAATATAGAGAATAGATTGGATTTACATAATATGATAATGTTAATAAAGTATTTAATGTTATACTCTGAAATTATTTATTTCAATATATATAATTAATATATTACTTACTTGATACTTAAAATAAAATTAAATATGTTGCAATGAAAGTATATATATATATATATATATATATATATATATATATATATATATATATATATATATATATATATATATATATATATATGATTGTGATACAAAAATTTCTGATTGTATGTATACTATTATATATATATAAATATTAAATATTCAATGTATGTTATTATATATATATTATGATATTACATAACTAATAAAAAGTAATATTAATATATGTAATTACAAGTTAAAATATAGTTATTATATATACTTTCATTAAAATATAAATATTAATATTAGTATTAATATCAGTATTATAAATATTATTAAACTGATAATACATAGATATAAAATTGATATATGAAATTTGTTACATTATAATTATAATTATTTTAGAATTATTATTATCATTTTCACTAAAAATCATTATATTGTTTTAGGATATCATTACTATTATAAATAATACAATATATTATTATTATTATTATTATTATTATAAATAATATCATATTTATAACTATCATTATCAGTATTATTATTATTATTATTTATTATTATTATTATTATTATTATTATTATTATTAGTATTATTATTATTATTGATATAATTATTATTAATTAGTATTATTATTATTAATAGTATTATTATTATATACATATTATATGTAAAAATAAATAAATAAATAAAACACGTATATACCAGATATTTGCTTTCTCCTTCTGTTTTCTTCTGATCCGTGACTTCATATCGAACCCTACACACATTATTTATCAATATTTGACTTCTGTATCAATCATTTAATCCCAATAGGTATATCGTTCGCTGAAAGCTGCAAGATTAAAAACAAATGCTGGATAGTTATTAATTTTTTTTTCTCTCGTTCTGTCATAAACTCAAAAACCATTTAGCACTTGATCTAATTCGAAGCAAATTGAGGAAAAGTAAGAATTCAAATCTTTTCTTATTCATGTCGTGATTGTATACGCACAATTTCATATTTTAATTCGATAAAACGAAAATGAATTTCAAGGTCAAAGTTTAATTTCAGAAAAGTCAAACTTTGTTCTTAGTTGGAATTTGAAACTTCTGTGATGAATTGAGTTTAATTGACGATTCAAGATGTTTATAGGAATGAAATGCAATGTTTTTCCTGTTATAAATTTTACCTAAAATGATTTAGAAATCAAAGTTTGAAATTCTTTTTTTTCTTTTTTCTCGAACAGCAGCTGAAGCTGTTTTAATATAAATCTTTTTTTTAAAAAAAAACGTTGCTAAGTAAATTAATCACTTTCTAAATATTTTGGTATCTATGTTAAAACCTAAACTAATCTGGTAACTTAAATGGTTGATTGCTGAATTGAAATTGAAAATGGAAGATGAAGAAGAAGGCACTGTAATCATACGGGTTATATATTTATGTAGGGTGTATTAAAACAGAAAAATGGGCAGTATCCTGATGGTTTGAGTGTTTGACGGGTGTCCGAGAGGTCGTGGGCTCGAGTCCCGTATGGGGCAATTCTTTTTAGAGAAGGGTATACTCTTTTATTTTTCTTATTTATTTCTATCATTATTATTATTACTAGTATTATTATTGTTAATAATTATTATTGTTATTATAATTATCATAATTACTAAAGTAGTAATTATCAATTATTATTATTATTATTATTATTATTATTATTATTATTATTATTATTATTATTATTATTATTATTATTATTATTATTATTATTATTATTATTATTATTATTATTATTATTATTATTATTATGATTTTAGTTATATTTGTAGTTATTATTATTATTATTGCTAAGTTATTTATTATTATCACTATCATGATGCAAAGTAATATTATTATCATTAATATTAGTATTATTATTATTATTAAAACTATTAACATTAGTAGTAAAACTATAGTTATTATTATCAGTATTATTATTATTAACATAAGTATCATTATTAACAATATCGTTATTATTAGTATTATCATTATTAGCATTAGTAATAAAAGTGTTATCTTTAGAATTATTATTATTATCATTAATATTAGTATTAGAAACATTTAGGAATTATGATTATTATTAACAAAAGTATGATTATTAAAAGTACCATTAGTAATAAGATTGTTATAATTATTATTATTAAGTATTATGTACTAATATTAAAAATCATTATTTTCACTACTATTATTACTAAATTATTCATTTTACTACTGATATTATCATTATGAAATTTATAATTAAAAACTATCATCAATATTATTATTAACAAAATTATTAACCTTAATATCTTTATTAGTAATATTAAGTATTATAATTATTATCATTTTTACCATTATTAATATTATATTAGTTACTATATATTTTAACAAACAAACGATATATATATATATATATATATATATATATATATATATATATATATATATATATATATATATATATATATATATATATATATATATATATATATATATATATATATATAATACATATAACATAACAAAATCTATATTTTCATATACAAAATGAATATATGAAACCTATATATATTTTTGATATAAAAATGATATAAATAATAAATTTATATATATATATATATATATATATATATATATATATATATATATATATTGTTTGTTCAGTTACAATTAAGTGTATTAATAAATAAATAAATGATATAGGTTCGTGAATCAAAGTCCAACCCTACACTTGTTCTATGACGTCATATGTATTTTTACTACAAAATACATTAGGTGAGTTTCATTTTCTTTTTTACCCTTTATATTTTTGGGCTGAGAATACATGCGAAATTTTTATAAATGTTTTACGAAATAGACACAAGTAATCGAAACTACATTATATGGTTGAATGATCGAAGCCGAATATGCCCCTTTTTGCTTGGTAGCCTAAGAATTAGAGAACATCACTAATTTTGAGAATTAGTGCACGCCTAATTGACGCGAATCCTAAAGATAGATCTATTGGGCCTAACGAACCCCATCCAAAGTACCGGATGCTTTAGTACTTCGAATTCGTTTTTATCATGTCCGAAGGATTTCCCAGAATGATAGGGGATATTCTTATATGCATCTTATTAATGTCGGTTACCAGGTGTTCAATCCATATGAATGATTTTTGTCTCTATGCATGGGACGTATATTTATGAGAACTGGAAATGAAATTCTTGTGGTCTATTAAAAATGATGAAAATGAATATTATTGATAAACTAATGAACTCACTAACCTTTTGGTTGACACTTTAAAGCATGTTTATTCTCAGGTGTGAAAGAAATCTTCCGCTGTGCATTTGTTCATATTAGAGATATTACTTGGAGTCATTCATGACATATTTCAAAAGACGTTGCATTCGAGTCGTCGAGTTCATCAAGATTATCATTAAGTCAATTATAGTTGGATATATTATGAAATGGTATGCATGCCATCAACTTTCGATGTAATGAAAGTTTGTCTTTTAAAAACGAATGCAATGTTTGTAAAATGTATCATATAGAGGTCAAGTACCTCGCGATGTAACCAAATGTAATGTATTCGTCCAGATGGATTAGGAATCAGAGCGGTGGTCTTAGCGAACCAGGTCTTGCATTAGTGTGTCTAACTGATAGTTGTTTAGATGCATTTGTGAGTCTGGACTTCGACCGTGTCTGCATGTCAAAAGTTTTGCTTATCATTTCTAGTCGAAAATCATCTGCTTATCATCCTTAGGAAATTGCCTGCTTATCATTCTTAGTCTAGACATTTCTTACTGCCTCTATTGCATAGACAGTGTATAGATAAATTCATATCTTAACGTATCTGTTATTGTTACCTTTGCCTGACAGCTTCCGTAGATTCCTCCGTAACTTATGGGATTTTAGTATTATATATGCATATGTAAATTATGTATTGCAGGGTACTAATATATATCTTATAATCTATTTCTTATCGAAAATCCTTCATCTAATCGTACGAGATGAATCCCTCAACCAGTTCGAGTCCCTCAGATTTCGATAGCTATTCCGATAGTTATTCCGACAGCTATTTCGACATGGATATTCACCTAAGCTCCGAAAGCGGTGTCACCAGAATGACTCAATCAATCAGCCATCCCTAATTCATCTGATGGGTTCGTAGTCTACTTAATCATTGGAGACAAGAAGAAGCGATCCCTTTCATCCACCATATTGTCCGCTGGGCGAAGAACTTGAAGCATTCACCGGCGAACCAATCCGAAACACCATTTTCACCCTCATTTCCAGAGTATCTGGCCATGATTATATATTATCTCAAATTCTAAATCTTATTCATCCGCTCGTTCCAACCGCTAATCATCCCGGAGTAATAGAAGAAGTCAACGAGCTTCACGCCCGAGTTGTAGCCTTGAAAAATATGGTGCAAAATTTACCAGCTTCAGCAACATCACCGTCATCAACAGTACCATCAGTAACAGCACCAGTACCATCGACAAACCATGCCTCAACATCTTATTCTGTACCTCGAGTATAATCATCGTTCTACGTATCATTCTACATCATTTATCTTCGTTCTACATGACGTTCTACATCATTTATCTTCGTTCAACATGATGGTTATGTAACCTCTAATGTTTTAGAGATTATATATTCTTGTTCTAATGGTAAATCAGATGAGTTAATATCATATTAACTCATTAAATCCATGATTACATCTGAGGAAAATATATATGTAAGTATATTTTCATAAAGATTGTAATTAAAAATTCTTTTGTACAAACTGTTAATGGTGAAAATATTTTAACGGGTAGGTAATACCCTAGAAATATTTAGATTTCACATTAATAAGTTACACTGTACATTCTTCGAATTTGATTCAATAGTCATTTACTATCCTACTTACAACCACAGAAGTACGAATCCGTTCATCACAGAATAACCATTTTCATTCAATTTCATATTTAGATTTTGACCTATCAGAATCCAACAAGTGATATAATGAAGAAAACATTGAAAAAATAAAATTTGTTAGAAACAAACAAATTAACTATGAGAAATTTTGTTAAGAATCCACGCTAACTGTTTCTAGCTAACTGTTCCTAGCTAACTGATTACATTTTATTTATCGCAATTTAATTATCGCAATTTATATTATCGCAATTTTATTTATCGTCATTTAATTTCTGTTATTTATTTTACGCACTTTACATATCGGGACACGTATACAAGGTTTTGACATATCATATCGACGCATCTATATATATTATTTGGAATAACCATAGACACTCTATATGCAGTAATGATCGAGTTAGCTATACAGGGTTGAGGTTGATTCTACAATAATATATATACTTTGAGTTGTGATCGAGTCTGAAACATGTATACGGGTCACGATATGTATTAATTAATTCGAATATTATATATTAAGCTATATATGAATTATTGGACTGTTAACTGTGGACTATCAACTGTGGACTGCCGACATTGGACAATTAAAATGAATTAAAATATTGATTATAACATACGAAACTAAACAATTCTTCAAGCTTGCCACTTGATTCTATCTTAAACCTCATTTGTATCTTGACGATTACTATCTGCGTTCAAACCTTTCATGATTCTTGAAAACACTTCAATCGATAGGATGAATCAACCGCACTTCATCTACGGAAGGAAAGATTTATGCATATAGTTATGCACCTGAGAAACTCTCGGCAACGGAGTAAACATTTAACACGTAGCTATGCTAATTCTTTAGTGTTATTATTACCCAAAAATAACTTGTTAATCCCTTTCAAAGTAGCAAATTTTGTCACAGCTCCAACAAGTCAAATTCGACTTTTCGTTCGAAACAACCTTATTATAACCTTGAAATATATGCATGCTCTTTTATTGTTACCAGGGAACCTTTTATATTCCACCATATTACCAGCAGACGTACCAGCAACCTCTTTGCTTCTTGGCTTAAATCTCTCTGATAAATCATTATATTTATTCATAGAAACCCTATCATATACTCATCCGCATCTTGTAATGAGAACTGCCATACCAATTACCGGGAATCAGCAATCAGTACTTTGAAAACTCACAGCATATCTACATCAACAGTTATATGTATAACATTTATCTCTTAGAATTATGATCTTTCATTCTGAAATTCTGAAAAGCACTCAGTCTACAAATTAATACTCTAAATGTTGAAAAAGCTGAATGAAGCAGCAGAAACCGTAGACAACCGTAAATGACCTTAATCATCGGAAGTTTGATGATAAAGAATAGTATGTTGGTAAAGCTCAGAAAAGTTGGAACTGAAAAATGGATTGAGCTAACCACGAAGGAGACCAAGGATAAATACAAGGACCATACCCTATATTCAAAGAATCCAGGTAATTCTGGATCCGTTGAAATCTTTAGAGAATATCTTGCTCCGAAGTCATGTTAAAATCTTGCGGAAAATTTTTCTTCATCAACCTTTGAACTTGGAAATTCCAAAATATCATCATAAATATCTTCGATATTTCTGAGAATATTTTCATAAATATTCTCGTCCAAAATTATATACCTCTTCGTGCTTCATGTGTTTCATTATATTGAAAACTTCTATAAAATCTAAGTTTAATTTATGAATGAATTTTGGAGAAATGTAAAGAAATTGATGCATGAATTAGTATAATATAATGACACTTGATCAACGTGATTATATTACAGTAAGTCATGATGAGTTTCTAAATGGAACATGGTGATTCACAGATCATAACGTCATCATGTGCCATGTTACACGACTCTTACATTCTACCTAATCTCCAAACACATTAAGATTATATCTTCTTGATAAATCTATTTTTCCAGGATATTCTGGTAATTTGACAAATCAAGATCGTGCCATTACAAGTTCCTTCTTAAAATGTTAACTATGTTCATTCCGAATTTCATATCTACAAATTCTGGACCATTATTCGCTTGACTTAAAGTCGGGAAGAGAAAACAAAAGCATGGAGTTCCGAAATATAAGGGAGAATATAAATCCCAATAACAACACATAAATTACAAATCGTGTATATCAATGTTTATCGTAACATAAAGACACGGGAGAATTAAAAACACTATAACCCCAAGTGCGAAGTAGAAGAAAACAGATTTCTCTGGTGGAAGTTGGAAGAGAAGGATGATTGTTGCGATAGTCAGAATAAGAACAATGATCAGAACTGGATTAAGCATTTTCACAATCTTTTGAATTTGAGAATTTAGTATAGGAATGGTAAAAGTAATGGAACGGAAGAAGTTATTTTATAATGAAATTTCTGATAAAGAAATCAAGGCAGATTTTCACATTAATTAGAGAGATCCTAATTTCCTTAATCACCGAAGAATCAAATCTTTTAAAGATTACGAAGATTTTCTTTAAATCCCTTGAATTCTGGAATTCAACCAAGACAACGTCAAAAGTTAAGACGCACCTTATTTTCTAAATTTAACCATGACTAGTCAAAAGTTATGATGAAACTTGTCTTTCTCAATTCACTATTTAGTATAGCTTCATTCGTACTCTTCGAATAATCGAATTGTTTTATCCACATTACTCAATGATGATAAAAATCTATTTATCAACTCATATTCGTCATGAAAACATTTTTATTGTTAGACATGACGACCTCACTCAAATTTCAGGATGAAATTTCTTTAACGGGTAGGTACTATGACGACCCGAAAATTTTCAACCAGATTTAAACTTAATCTTTATATGATTTCGATACGATAAGTAATGTATGTAATGTTGAGTCTAGAAAATTTTGAAACGATGTTCATATATTCAATTGACCTTCGACTGCTTTCGACGATTCACGAACCTTTAACTGTAAATAGAAATGAATATATAAACAACTATACATGTAATTAATTATATATTATAAATTAATTATCATGTGATTTAATTATTATGAAGGAAAACTTAAACTTGTTATTTAAAACTGTTTATTTAAATATAGAGAATAGATTGGATTTACATAATATGACAATGTTAATAAAGTATTTAATGTTATACTCTGAAATTATTTGTTTCAATATATATAATTAATATATTACTTACTTGATACTTAAAATAAAATTAAATATGTAGCAATGAAAGTATATATATATATATATATATATATATATATATATATATATATATATATATATATATATATATATATATATATATATATATATATATATATATGATTGTGATACAAAAATTTCTGATTGTATGTATACTATTATATATATAAATATTAAATATTCAATGTACGTTATTATATATATATTATGATATTACATAACTAATAAAAAGTAATATTAATATATGTAATTACAAGTTAAAATATAGTTATTATATATACTTTCATTAAAATATAAATATTAATATTAGTATTAATATCAGTATTATTAATATTATTAAACTGATAATACATAGATATAAAATTGATATATGATATTTGTTACATTATAATTATTATTATTTTAGAATTATTATTATCATTTTCACTAAAAATCATTATATTGTTTTAGGATATCATTACTATTATAAATAATACAATATATTATTATTATTATTATTATTATAAATAATATCATATTTATAACTATCATTATCAGTATTATTATTATTATTATTATTATTATTATTATTATTATTATTATTATTATTATTATTAATAGTATTATTATTATTATTGATATAATTATTATTAATTAGTATTATTATTATTAATATTATTATTAATATTAATATTATTATATATATATTATATGTAAAAATAAATAAATAAATAAATAAAACGCGTATATACCAGATATTTGCTTTCTCCTTCTGTTTTCTTCTGATCCGTGACTTCATATCGAACCCTACACACATTATTTATCAATTTTTGACTTCTGTATCAATCATTTAATCCCAATAGGTATATCGTTCGCTGATAGCTGCAAGATTAAAAACAAATGCTGGATAGTTATTAATTTTTTTTTCTCTCGTTCTATCATAAACTCAAAAACCATTTAGCACTTGATCTAATTCGGTGCAAATTGAGGAAAAGTAAGAATTCAAATCTTTTTTTATTCATGTCGTGATTGTATACGCACAATTTCATATTTTAATTTGATAAAACGAAAATGAATTTCAAGGTCAAAGTTTAATTTCAGAAAAGTCAAACTTTGTTCTTAGTTGGAATTTGAAACTTCTGTGATGAATTGAGTTTAATTGACGATTCAAGATGTTTATAGGAATGAAATGCAATGTTTTTCTGTTATAAATTTTACCTAAAATGATTTAGAAATCAAAGTTTGAAATTCTTTTTTTTCTGTTTTCTCGAACAGCAGCTGAAGCTGTTTTAATATAAATCTTTTTTTTTTAAATGTTGCTAAGTAAATTAATCACTTTCTAAATATTTCGGTATCTATGTTAAAACCTAAACTAATCTGGTAACTTAAATGGTTGATTGCTGAATTGAAATTGAAAATGGAAGATGAAGAAGAAGGCACCGTAATCATACGGGTTATATATTTATGTAGGGTGTATTAAAACAGAAAAATGGGCAGTAGCCTGATGGTTTGAATGTTTGACGGGTGTTCGAGAGGTCGTGGGTTCGAGTCCCGTATGGGGCAATTCTTTTTAGAGAAGGGTATACTCTTTTATTTTTCTTATTTATTTCTATCATTATTATTATTACTAGTATTATTATTATTATTGTTAATAATTATTATTGTTATTATAATTATCATAATTACTAAAGTAGTAATTATCAATTATTATTATTATTATTATTATTATTATTATTATTATTATTATTATTATTATTTTAGTTACAATTTGTAGTTATTATTATTATTATTGCTAAGTTATTTATTATTATCACTATCATGATGTAAAGTAATATTATTATCATTAATATTAGTATTATTATTATTATTATTATTAAAACTATTACCATTAGTAGTAAAACTATAGTTATTATTATCAGTATTATTATTATTAACATAAGTATCATTATTAACAATATTGTTATTATTAGTATTATCATTATTAGCATTAGTAATAAAAGTGTTTTCTTTAGAATTATTATTATTATCATTAATATTAGTATTAGAAACATTTAGGAATTATGATTATTATTAACAAAAGTATGATTATTAAAAGTACCATTAGTAATAAGATTGTTATAATTATTATTATTAAGTATTATGTACTAATATTCAAAATCATTATTTTCACTACTATTATTACTAAATTATTCATTTTACTACTGATATTATCATTATGAAATTTATAATTAAAAACTATCATCAATATTATTATTAATAAAATTATTAACCTTAATATCTTTATTAGTAATATTAAGTATTATAGTTATTATCATTTTTACCATTATTAATATTATATTAGTTACTATATATTTTAACAAACAAACGATATATTTATATATTTAATACATATAACATAACAAAATCTATATTTTCATATACAAAATGAATATATGAAACCTATATATATTTTTGATATAAAAATGATATAAATAATAAATTTATATATATATTGTTTGTTCGGTTACAATTAAGTATATTAATAAATAAACAAATGATATAGGTTCGTGAATCCAAGTCCAACCCTACACTTGTTCTATGACGTCATATGTATTTTTACTACAAAATACATTAGGTGAGTTTCATTTGCTTTTTTACCCTTTATATTTTTAGGCTGAGAATACATGCGAAATTTTTATAAATGTTTTACGAAATAGACACAAGTAATCGAAACTACATTATATGGTTGAATGATCGAAGCCGAATATGCCCCTTTTTGCTTGGTAGCCTAAGAATTAGGGAACATCACTAATTTTGAGAATTAGTGCACGCCTAATTGACGTGAATCCTAAAGAAAGATCTATTGGGCCTAACGAACCCCTTCCGAAGTACCGGATGCTTTAGTACTTCGAATTCGTTTTTATCATGTCCGAAGGATTTTCCGGAATGATAGGGGATATTCTTATATGCATCTTGTTAATGTCGGTTACCAGGTGTTCAATCCATATGAATGATTTTTGTCTCTATGCATGGGACGTATATTTATGAGAACTGGAAATGAAATTCTTGTGGTCTATTAAAAATGATGAAAATGAATATTATTGATAAACTAATGAACTCACCAACCTTTCGGTTGACACTTTAAAGCATGTTTATTCTCAGGTATGAAAGAAATCTTCCGCTGTGCATTTGCTCATATTAGAGATATTACTTGGAGTCATTTATGACATATTTCAAAAGACGTTGCATTCGAGTCATCGAGTTCATCAAGATTATCATTAAGTCAATTATAGTTGGATATATTATGAAATGGTATGCATGCCATCAACTTTCGATGTAATAAAAGTTTGTCTTTTAAAAACGAATGCAATGTTTGTAAAATGTATCATATAGAGGTCAAGTACCTCGCGATGTAACCAAATGTAATGTATTCGTCCAGATGGATTAGGACGGGCACTACATTAACTGTGGCACATAAACCTGCCTTGTCAGCAACAACAACTCCTTATGTATCGTAAGTTTGTAACTTGTAACTGACATATGTCACCATTTTTATTGGAGTCGGAAAACGCTAGAAAACAACTACGTTCTTTCAATAGTTACGGTGGATGTTCTCCTCATTCATGTCGCCTGTAGATGTTTGTTTTTTTCCTCATTGGCGACTGAAAGAAGTACAAACAAATGGTTAACGATGTTAAATTCTTTTTGTTGTTTTATGAGGGTGGATATTGGAGAAAGAGAAATCTACAGCACAGGATGAAGTCAGAAGCGATTTTTTAAAAGTAGATGCGCAGATGCTGGAATGCGAAATTCACCCGGCGATACCGGCGGTATTCATTCATTAATCAACACGTGCAATCCTCTACTGCGATACTGCCAAGCCATTTATTCCCGCCCATTGTCCAGTGGTATACATTCATCGAATTATGGGACCAAAGTTAGTGGAATACACGTGTCGATTGGTAAGTGGTTGCCGCCGGACCATCGAATCCTTTGTCCAATTCTGATGGTCCATATGTCTATTTTTGAAATTAGGTTTCGACACCGTCTCCTGAAGTAAAAATCTCTTATGCAATCTTTCAAAAGTTACGGTCTTTGTTATTTTTTTTCTTTTGAAAGGCTACCGTCTTTGTTATTGCTATCTCCCTTTTTTAATAATATTTTTTAACTACGATTATTTTTGTTGCAATCTATAGTTTCTATTAAAATTCTAAAATGATGACGTCATAAATAAGGTTTTTTCTTCATTAAAAAAATGAAAAATAAAAAGAAAAAAAATCTAAGTCATCTTGATGATGTCATTAACATTAAGTAAATTAAATTAAAAAAAATTTATAAACAAAAAAGCAGTTCTTTCTCTTAACCCGTGTTTATATTATCTAAAGTGTAACTCTAATTTAAAATGATTGCTCAGTTCTCTCTCTTTCTCTTGAACTCTAACCCAAATCAATCAACCCCTAAATCTGATTTCAAAACCCTCACAACAAACCATCGTTTCCATTTATAGCTGCCACCATCTCCACCATCATCTACAGGCACCACCATCGCGGCTGCCATCTACAGTTGTTGTCAATTTCATAACCCAAACAATAACATTTAAAATTTAGGGTTTCAAATTTGGAGATGATAACTATCTTTAGTTTCGCAACGACTATCGTTATCTCCGCCTGTAACCTTCTCCATCGCAACAACCGTCATCGTCTTCAACGTCGTGTATGTGATTTGTATAGATTTGGTATTATATATTTGATTTTTTTTTTGTTCTTACTTTTTTTCTACATATTTCTCAATTTTATCTCAAGGATTTGTCTCTAGATTTGTAATCCTCTTACAGGGTTTTACACGGTTAGATATATGCAACTCAAATTGTTGCATCTTTTTTATCCCCATCCGATTTCTTCCTTTCCTACATCTGTATGCTACTTTTTTATGTATTAGAAATGTTATAATGTTGTTCGCCAATGCAAAAGATATGCATCTTTTTGGATGCACATCAGCTGTTCGTTAAAATGACAAAGTTGAATTTTGGTATTTAAGCAGAATATGAGACTTGGATAAACAAATCAAAGAAGCTTACATTTTCTGATACTTTTTAATTGTTGAATTTGAATGTTTAATTTTGCTGATGATGAAAAGTTTGCTACATATATCTTAATGTGAAACAGTCCAACCTAATAATGACTATAACTCCAAGCTGTTGATGTATTCAAGCATAGGAAATGGAATCTTCAAAGGGGTTGTGGTTAGTCATGGTTGTGTTTCATAATAATGTGCCTTTTAAATTACTCCAGTTCTGTTTTTTTATTTACATAAATGTAGTTCATTTATATATGCTTATTGTAATTGATAAGTGTCATATCTTGATGATTTATGAGCTGACAACCTAATACCAAAGGGAGTTGGCTCCAAATATAGCTAGCAATATCTAAAGTGTAAATTGATTTAAACAACATGCCTACGGGTTCAAGGTAAAGAACATTTGTGGAGTTTGAGTTTGTCAAGTCAACGCTGCAAACTTAAAGGTGGCCAATATAATTGGTTTACTCCTCCTGTATGTCACTAACATGTTTTTAGTTAGTGGTTCTATTTGACTGATTCTGAGTGTTTGTTTTGCTTGATTTTGATAGTTTCGGGTTTAGTTATTGATAAGAACATGTTCTTGAATATAATTTTATTTTGAATCTTGGATGGTCTTTTGATTAATTTTAATGGCAAAAATTGATCTTTTTTGGTTGCAGTTAGTGTAAGTTTTGTGAAAGTCCAAGATCATTCCAAAATTGCTTTTGTGTGTTTGTTTTATGTTTTTCTACAGATTATTTGAAGATATTTTGAGTACCCCCTTCTTATGTAAGTACTTCTTCTCTTCCGTTTAAGTAAGATTTGAAGAAAAAAATCGGGTCATATAGTGACTTTCATTTTTTATTATCTTTCAGTTATATGTATTATATTCATGGTTCTATTTTCTTTCAAAAGTTGTTTATACTTAATTTTGCTAATTGATTCTTGACTCTTCTTTAAATAAGTTTACATCTGTATAATAAGTAAGGTTGAAAGAAAGGTTTGTTACTTTTTATTTACATGATGCACTTTAGGTGTTTGATAAAATGTTCGGCTGACGAGTTTCTTAATTGGAATCTGTGGTTACACGGGTCATTAAACTAAATGACTTTAGCATTTACGTTCACTTAATACCTAAAACATATAATTAAACTGTTTCGTTTAAACAAAACCGTGATTCCACGAGTTATTTCACTAGTTAATCTTATATAGGTAACTAAATATATCGTATTAATAGTAATACGATAATCTAACGTTGTTTATATCCTGCAATATAAATATGTAAATCATACAGACAATAATATTGCTCAAGTAGTATTTATTTGAATAAATACACATTCAAACAAGAATTTTTTCCACAAATAGTTATATAAAATAGTTTTGATACCCGGAGTTGTTTTTTTCAATATGCTGTGCTAGGCAGTGATAATATATTCTGTATTTTATCATGTACCGATAAATCTTCTTCAGTATTCTAAAAATAGATTAAGTAAAAGCTAAGATATAAGAAAACGTATAGTTTAGTTAGAGGAATAAAAGGGAAAAAAAGAAATTAAATTATTAGAAACCGCGTGAGTACACCGCACGTCCAGACTCATCTTTTTCTTTTTTGTATCTACCACACACACACACGAACACACAGTTGCCGTGGTGGTTCAAGAATCAGGAGGTACGTCTAATTTATATTTCATTATTAGTTAATTGTTCTTCATGTTCTCTTGTTGTTTCTGACATCACTCTTTGATAGATCACTAAATTATTCATTTCATGACTACAACATAGTACATGATTTCATATTTATTAGTCTGCCCACAATTTAATTGAAAGGATTGAATATATGCAGTTTATTAGATGATAATTCAAATTACTAGTGACCAGATCGACTTATTAATATGTAGAACGAATTCACATAAAAAAAAAAAAAAAAAAAAAAAAATCAGAGGTGGAGCTGAAGCCAGAAGCCACATATGTATAGAGATTATATTTTATATTCATAATTAATTGGCAATTACTAAACACAAGTGTATTAACTATTATGGTTTTATATTCATGATGATTGATTGATTAATTCGGCATGAAGAGTGCACAAAGATAGGTGAATTTGTAAATCAGGGTTCTCGAGCATGACTCGTTTAGAGGCTAATGTGAATTAAACTCGAGTTCGGCTTATTATACGAGCTGAATTAGATATTGGCTCATTTACATATCACAACTATTATTATGTGATTATGTATTATTAATATTAACATTCTAATATTATATATTATATGAAATGAAATATGAATATGATCATAAAATAGAAATAATAATTAATGTATATGAAGATGAAATGCTCGTTTAGGTTTGTGATTTTGTTTCAGCTCAAATAAAAAAAGTCCGAGCTTGTTTAATAAACAATTTTCACAATATACTCAGTCCCTAGTGCGGGCTCGTTTAAGCTCGGCTTGGCTCGAATCGGGCTTTTAACAAGTCAAACTCAAGTAGTTTACGAGTAACTCGGCTCATTTAAGATTATCATAGATTGTGATTACAGGAGGGTAGCGGATATAAGCAAGGAACGATGGGGTACGTGATTGTGATATCATTGCCTTTGATACTGTTGTTTATGATCGTTGCGATTGGGTGTTACCTTTGTGGAAAACATCGTGCTCGTGCTGAAGCAACAGCTCCTCAATATTATGGAACTCCGGCACCACCGTATGGAGTGCAACTTCAAACACCACCCAACAATAAATAAAAGTATAAATATAAATATTACTCTTGAAGTCTTGATACTAATATTTTATATAAAATATACCGCCGTAAATGTTTCTTACTACTCTTATCTACATAAACATCAATGTATTATTATGTATATGCTAAAGATTGTTTACATTTTTAAATTTCAACCCACGTTATAAAGTTGTTTATAGTTAGTGGGATTTGTAAGCTTTTTTGTGTTCCCTTTATTCTTCAAGTCTTGAGTAAGAAATTGCAATTTTAGGATGTGTTCAACTTGGTGGTGTTTACGAGAATTTAAACTTTTTTTCTAATAAGCTTTAGCTTCTAAGTTCTTTTAAAGACAAAATTTCATATTTCATAATCTTATTATTAGAATAAACTTTTAAAGTAACTTTTAAAAGGAAATTGAAATAAATTTTTTTTTACATAAATACTCCTTATATAATTTTGTACAATGATTTCGTTTGCCTTTACGCCAATTTACATGTTTAAGTTACTAATCCGACTAATTTGACCAAACAACTTATAAAAGAGCTCTAGTTTTGTTTAAGATAACTTTCAACTACAAAATATCAGCTCCGACTATAAACTAGTTTTACTGAACACATTGTCGTTCTTAAGGAGTAAATACTTTATATATGGGTATGTTTGAGTGGATAGTTTATAGGAGCTTAAGGATGTGTTTGGATGACAATCTTATGGTCACTTATGTGAGTATAAACTTATTTTCTTATAAGCTCAAACTTGTAATAATCGTTTGAGTAATAAAATTCTTAGAGCTATGGAAAAACATAAGTTATAGAAAAATAAGGTTATTTACTACTTTATATGATAGTTTTTCATTTATTCTATAGTTCATTTTAGTAAATTTACAGCTTCAAGCTCTAAATCTATCCACTTTGTTAAACACCTATAAAAAGTACAGAGTAACAAGTTTCAACTTACCAATTTACAGAAAAAAATACAACTACAAGATCCATCTTTCACCAAACACAACTTAAACATATTTTTTTATAAGCTCGAGCTGATAACATTGTTTGTGTGACAAAATTTCTAGGCCCTGTGAGAAAATAAGCTATAGAATAATAATTAGTTGGACTAAGTTATAAAATGATCGGGTGTGGTCCATTAGGGTTGTATTTACGCTTGACCCATAAGATATAAACCCTAATTATCCCTTAACCCTAGTCTTTCCCCTATAAATATAGGGTTCTCTCCCTACATCAAAGACACCTCATACGGTCATTACACTTCGCCTCTCGCCCACTGCACCACATACGGCTTCCATTGCCGGATCTCTCTACGATCGTCTCTACAATCGGAGCACCACCTATAACACTAGGGTTTTTTCCTACGGGTCTTGTAGGGTTTTTTCTCCCTTTGCCGTCGATAGGTTCCGACTATCGACCGGCGAGCAATTTGTAGAGATCCGTCCTAATCCATCCGGACGAATACACTACAATTGGTTACATCGCGAGGTACTTGACCTCTATATGATACATTTTACAAACATTGCATTCGTTTTTAAAAGACAAACTTTCATTTCATCGAAAGTTGACGGCATGTATACCATTTCATAATCTATCCAACTATAATTGACTTAATAATAATCTTGATGAACTCAATGACTCGAATGCAACGTCTTTTGAAATATGTCATGAATGACTCCAAGTAATATCTCTAAAATGAGCAAATGCACAGCGGAAGATTTCTTTCATACCTGAGAATAAACATGCTTTCAAGTGTCAACCAAAAGGTTGGTGAGTTCATTAGTTTATCATAAACAATCATTTCTATTATTTTAATAGACCACAAGATTTCATTTTTCCATAAACATACATCTCATATCAGACATTTCGCAAACTGCATAAAGATAAAAAAAATCATTCATATGGTGAACACCTGGTAACCGACATTAACAAGATGCATATAGAATATCCCCATCATTCCGGGACACCCATCGGACATGATAAAATCGAAGTACTAAAGCATTCCAAATTCCAGAATGGGGGTTGTTAGTTCCCGTAGATCTACCTTTAGGATTTGCGTCAATTATGGGTGCACTAATTCTCAAAATTAGTGATGTTCCCTAATTCTTAGGCTACCAAGCTAAAAAGGGGCATATTCGATTCGATAATCCAACCATAGAATGTAGTTTCGATTACTTGTGTCTATTTCGTAAAACATTTATAAAAGCAGCGCATGTATTCTCAGTCCCAAAAATATATATATTGCAAAAGCATTTAAAAAGGAAGTAAATGAAACTCACAATATGATATTTTGTAGTAAAAATATGCATACGACGGAACTGAACAATGCAGGGTTGATCTCAGATTCACGAACCTATATCAAATATATATATTAACACATCGTAATATTAATCAACCAAGTTTATATATTTTTTATAATATATATAGATTAATATCTTTAGGGAGGTGATCCTCACACACCATATATTGATCCATACACACTATTTTATAAGAAATGACTAATTTGCCCCTGTTATTATTTCAATATTACACCATCTACTCTTCTCTAACTCTGATGAACCCAGATGAATAAGCACACTTCTTGATCTTCTCTCTCTTATGATTAACATTTAACTCAAAAAATTAAAATTGGTAAAAATTCAAGCATTTTTTAAGCTGCTAATTTTTTCATGGAAATGTCGCCTTTGTGAACTCGTAATACATGGCGGCAGGGATAATAGAAGAACAAGAACATCAATCAATTACCAAAATCAATTGCGGATATCCGAAACTCCTAGAAATCACAATCTTAGCTCTCCGTTTCATCTGCTTCAACACCACTATCTTTGAAGAATTCCCACAATCTAAATACTCTTTCACAGTTCACTTCCATGTTTTTATCTTAAGAAAAATTGCCTTAAATTACATAAAATTAAAACACAAATAGTGTACAAATAATTGTGTAAAGGCTCTGTAAAGGTGTTGATAGCGAGTAAAAGATTATATTGCCTCTTTAATCGATGTATCCATTAGATGGGACCTAGTGCTTAAATAGCTTCTAAGAAAATGTGAGATTTGGGGCTCTCGAACAATTTTGATAGATTAGATATTAATTATATAGGTGTTATACGGAGTAAAAAATAGATATAGATTGTATATAAATTGAAACAGAGGTTACGGTTGGTTGCGTCTATGTTATCATGTAGATATGAGGATGAGGAGATGCTTTACATGTTGAAATTACGACAGGGGTAGTTGGTCATTTAATAAAAAATAGTGTGTATGAATTAATATATAGTGTGTGAGGATCACCCTCCATATCTTTATATGTAGTTATATTAATCTTTATGATTTGTTATAATACTTATATGTGTATACTTTCATAAATGTTATATTAATATAAATATTATTATATTAGTTAATATATTAGCAATTTAGTATACTTATGATATATGAAATAAATATATATTTTTTTTATAAATATGTTCTGTTCGTAAAAATAATAATAATAATAATAATAATAATAATAATAATAATAATAATAATAATAATAATAATAAAATAATGATAATAATAATAATAATAATGATAATAATATTAATAATGGTAAAAATAATAAAATAATGATAATGATACTTATAAATGATAAATCTAATAATAATGATAATAAAAATTGTAACGACCCTGGATTTTTCAACGTTTAATTATTAATAATTTATTATTAATGCTTGTGTTTTAATAAACGTGTTCTTATACGTGTTACTTGTTACCGTATTTAACTTTTCATGGCCCGACTTGTCTTTGTGACACACGTACTTTTCACGAATAATATTTTCGAATATTATTTACATTCATGATTAATTAATATTGATCATTTTTAATTAACTAATATAACTAGTTAATTACTTGGGCTTTATTTATTTAATTTGGTACATACTTGGACTTGGACTTTTATTATTTGATATGGACTTGGAAGCCCACCTTACCTTCTTAATGGTCTAAGTAAGCCCACTTTTATGCAAGTATTACATTAATGATAAACAAGAATAATTAGCTTAGTTAGAAAGACTAGTTACATGCACACTTACACATCTTTCCCACACCATTTAGCTTTATTACTTCTTCTAGCTCACACCATTCTCCCATGTTGGAAAGTTGGCTTTTGACCTTGCTTCTTTGGGCACTCTTGGCCGTGAACTTCAATGGGGAGGAGGGAATTCTTTTTCAATTTTTTTTACTACTTATTTACTAGTATTCTCTCACATTTACACACACATACTTGCACACTTTCATTTTCTCTCATTTTTTCTCTCTCTAACTTGTAAGTAACAAGGCTTTATGTTCTTTCTTTTTCCTTCATAAAACCGCCAATCTTCATCATCATTTACTTGATCTTTGTTGTTTTTTTACTTACTTGTTACTTGTTTTTGTTAAAGATCAAGTTTTCTAACATGTATCTTCATGTAATCTTGGTTACTTCCATCTTTTGTTTGATGAAGAACCAAGAACAAGAATCTAAACTTTCTAGTTTATGGTTCTACACTTGAATGATTTAAAGATTTAAAGTTCATAAGTTTCATTATCATACTTGTGTTCATGTTTGTAAACTTAAGGTTTACTTTCTTAAAGATCAAAGCCTTGGCTTGAATCTTTCTAAGTATGAACAACCATGAACTTATGACTTGTAGATTAGTTTATTTCTTCATTTCTTGCACTTTAAATTCGTGATTATTGTTCTTTGGTCAAGTATTACTAGTTAATCTTGATCTCATTTTTCTTGAACTAAAAGTTAACTTTATAAGTTCAAGAACATGGAGGTTTAACTTTCTAGTTACAACTTCATATACTTGTGTTGGATCTAAGTTTCTATAGCTTATGGTATTCTAAATTTATTGTAAACAAGAGCTTATAAGCTTATATACATGTTACGAGTTGAAAATCTAAGTTTCATAACTTATGGTTTCATTAAAGTGTAGATCCAAGTTTTGTAACTTAGGATCTAACTTAAGAACACTAGATCTAGACTTTCTAGTCCAGGATCTTTAAGATCTAGCTAAGATCTAAGTTCTACAACTTATGATCTTGATTATTTAGTTTACTTTCAAGTTTATAACTTTATATTATTATTAGAACTCTTGTATGTGTCGGATCTAAGATCTTGATGTAACTTTGGTTCATCAAACTACATACAACTCTTAAGTGAGTTGTGCTACATATCTTAGACTTACACTAGTGTTATGATGGTCAAACCTTGGTTAAGATGATGCAAACCCATCAACGAGTTGTACACTTGAAGCTATACGCATCAAGGATGAGAACCGTGATGAGCATCACGCACCAAGAACCCACCAGAACAACTTTACTTACTGTTTATGGAACTGATCAGACTACCTGGGCTAGTGGAAAGTTGATTTTCAGTTAATTTGGTTCGAGTAGATGATTTTCCGTTTAGACCTCGTCTTAATCCGAGTTACGGTTTAGGATCTATGGCCTCCCGAAAGTCACTACACCCTATTAATGTTGTGCTGAAATTTCTGACCTACTCGCACTTAAACCATCACCACGGTCAAACGAAGACGAGTTTGGTTCTGGAAATTGGTCAGCCTCTAGGGGACTCATATATGGAGCCATGGCCACTGGTCTCACCCCATTTCAGTTTGTATAGAGGTCGTGGCGACTGAACGAAGTCAGCCCTTGTTTCAAACCCTAGTCTTGACTTAAAACTTACTTTACACTTTTTGTTTAATGATGAATGATGATGGTACTTAAGACCTAATTTACATACTTTTAAACCTTTGGAAACGATTTACTGACTTAGTAACTTTTGACTTAGGTTGAGGACCTTCCGGACCAACCATTTGCTTACTATTCCCGCGTATCGACTTTTACTACTTTCCACTGTGAGTTATAGCATCCCTTTTTACTTTAACTATTTTGGGAACTGAGAATACATGCGCATTTTACGTTTTACATACTAGGCACGAGTACTTAAACTTTATATATGTGTGGGTTATACAACGGCATAAACTTTCCCCTTAGCTCGGTAACGTTTAGTCATTGGTCTTTGAACCGGTGAACGCGAATCTTAGATATGGATCCATAAGGTTTGACATCCCCACTCGGGCTAGTAGCGCTAGCATTTAACGGGTGTTTAATACTTCGTAAACATACGCACTCACCAAGTGTACTTTTAGGGGGTTATTAACATTAAGTTAGTTAGCAAGTGCCCACGGTTAAACATATACTTTTCATACTGTTTTGAAACGCTGTTTGAAGCACTGAAATCTCGTGGCCTACCTTACATTACTGTTATACTTAAACTATAGCTCACCAACCTTTGTTGACGTTTTTAAGCATGTTTTTCTCAGGTGCTTAAGGTTTTCTTGCTTCCGCTGTACTAGTCATGCTTTGTAGACACCCGCTGCGCTTATTAGAGATGTCACCGCATGAAACGTTTATTTTGCATTCAAACTATATTACTTTTGAAATGATGTATTTGTAACGACCTATGGGTCACGTACTATTATTGCTTGCTATTCGTAAGAGCATACTTTTGGTTGTTAAACATTTGACGTTGGTTAAAACGTCACTTCATTTTATGAATGCAAACTTATTTTGAAACATCATATAGTATTTGACTTTGTAATGATCCTGTTGTTGATGATTCGTACACGATGGTTTTGTACGGGGCATCACATTTGGTATCAGAGGATTGGTTGTAGGGAATTAGGTTGCATTAGTGATTCTGGACCGACCCGAGTAGGATTCACTAATAGGACTAATCTACAACTTGCTAGTTTACTTATTTCTGCGAAACTTGCTGCATGCTGCTGCTTACTTTTACCGCTATATGCCGTATACTGTTACTTGCTTTCACTACTGCATGCTATTGTCTGCTTTCGATTGCATGATACTTGTCATTATTGCCATGCTATTTACTGCTATACATGATCTAGACTGTCGTAGTTACTTTGCCTAATACGTGCTTTCTTTATGACTTACTGACATGGAAAAAGTTATTTTTCCTTGTTCAGATGTCGGATGTCCCGCCCGTTATCATTTTGGAGAGCGACTCAGACTCATCCGCCACCTCGCCTGCCATTGTTGCCGATTCTCAGATCCCTTCTTCGACACCCTCCAGTGACTCTGGCGCTTCGTCCTCTGGAGCCAGTAGCCATGCACCCGACCCAGTGATCACCTCAGACGGAGCCGAGGACCTACAGGAGATTCCAGCTCCACTTGCCCCAGGACCCTCGGAGCCACAGCACCATTCCGGTGGTGTTGTGATTCCTGGGGAACATGGAGAAGGTCCGTTCCGTAATGAGCATAACCATTGGTGCCGATGCCTTCCTGATGGACGTCTCGTTCCGATCCCGCCTTTCAGATACCGACTGATGATAGACGGCCGAGCAGAGCCACCCGTGCAGCCACCCCCAGCCGATTCAGACGACCCATCATCCGCCGACTCATCATCCGACGACTCATCCTCCGACCACTCCAGTGACGAGGATTCCGATGAGGACCCTGATGAGGCACCCGTGCAGCCACCCTCCACCCCACCGAAGAAGCGGTATCGTTTCGACGGTACTGTTATTCTGGGGGTTAATGGAGGTAGGTCATTCGTTAACGCACGTGGACTGAAGGTTAGAGTTACCGCCCGTAAGCGGCTTGTGCCGTATCATGCTGATCCATTCTACTTCTGGTACTGGACCGTCTGCACCACCAGCTCCACCAACATCATCTGCACCACCGGCACCACCTGCACCTTCAGCACCGCCTGCTCCACCAGCCTTTCCCTCTGTCGAGGAACTGACGAGGGAGGTGGATATCCTCCGTGCTCGGGTAACTGAGCTCGAGGACCAGGTGTCCCACATAATTTTCATAACCCGACCTTAACCATAAGGACGATTACAATAACATATGATTTCATCGCGAGGTATTGACCTCTATATGCGACATTTTTCAAAAACTGCATTCGTTTTTACAATACAAACCATAGCTTTTATTACAAATACAAGGTTTAAACAACTTAATAATGATTATCGTTTAGCGATAATCTTAGACTTACAAACTTTACATGTGATAATAACAATATGACTTCCAACATATTTTACATTACAAATCCTCCGATATGCAGTTTTATTTTTGACACAAATATGCATACTCAAGATCTTGCTTAAATTCAACATGTTGCAGCGGAAGCTTTTAGTTATCACCTGAGAATAAACATGCTTAAAACGTCAACATAAAGTTGGTGAGATATAGGTTTAATGCCGGCAGCATTATAAATATAGACCACAAGTTTTCATATATAAACGTTTTAATAAAAATATTCTAAGTTGTTGAGCACTTGATAACCATACTTAACATTCAATCAACGTCGCATATTCCCTTTATTATGAAATCTTACTACACCGTACCAAGTGTAGTCACCGAAATGAAGTACTGTGCAACCGTTGAATACTGGTCGTCCAGTCCGGTTGGGGTTGTCAGGCCCGATAGATCTATCAATAGGATTCGCATTTACAATACCTCATGTAAATAATAGTTACCAAGTTACAGGGAAGTATGCCAGTGGTACAACTCAATGTAGAATATATATTTTTAATCACTTGTGTCCATAACGTAAATCATAAAATGCATGTATTCTCATCCCGAAATATTTAGAGTTTAAAAAGTGGGACTATATACTCACTTTTGCCTTAAAGGTATTTATCACGACTTGGTCTCCGATAGATATCACGAACCTAACCATATATATAATATATCAACATATTTTCTTTTTAAGTAATCGTTACATATATATATATATATATATATATATATATATATATATATATATATATATATATATATATATATATATATATATATATATATATATATATATATACTTTTAATACTTTTAATATTTTCTTAGTCCGTAGTTAGCAGTCCGATGTTAGTGGTCCACAATTAGTTGCTCAATAAAATAAATAAAGACTCCATCGTATTCGTATTGATCAGAATTAATCTCGACCCATGGTACCATGTTGTCAAGTGACGTGTTGCGTACATAAAGTACCGTGTTGTCAAATGACGTGTTGCGTACAATCATGAGGTCTTATGATTAATCTTCTCGTGTTGTTTACGGGTAGTCCTGAAATATATAAAATCAAATCATAAGTAAATATATATGAAATATCATATTAATTAGAAATATATGATTAATTTAATTTTTCTCCAAATATTTTCGTAGCTAAACTAGCTTCGGATACCCGATTTTGTTTTAGTCGTAGTTTCTTCATTACAACTCCGTTTTTGTTGGTTCAACTTGCCACTTCCTTGGATCAAGTCAAATTTTAAGAATATGAACTGAAAATACCTTAGGTTGTATTCGAAATCACAGGTTATAGGTCAAACTTTGGTAAAACTTATGAAAGTGATCATTTTTCATCATAAAAACAACATTTAATGATCATTTTTCTAAAAATACTTACACTTTGAGTTAAACCATGAAATTTTTATGTGTTAACATATTCATAAGAAATATCATTTTTCCAGAACATGAACTTCCAATTCAAAGCTTAAGATGGTTTTTAATTATCCAACCCAAAACAGCCCCCGGTTGCACTCCGACGACGTAGATTCAGTTTTTAAGGTGTTCTTTGTAAAACCAAGTTATATCTTGTTAAGTTAGCATATCATTATGATATATTACAGGTCTTGAAGTGTTTTAAAAGTCAAGTTAGAAGGATCTATTTAGTTTGCGAACAAGTTTGAAATCATTCAAACTATGTTCTTGTTGTTAAAATTTTATACCACAAAATAAGATAGCTATATAAATATGAATCGAATAAGGTTATGAACAAGGTTACTACCTCAAGTTACTTGGACAAAGTTACTGTAAAAGATGAGAAAAGTCTTAGAACCAAAAGAGTGGTGGAGTTGGATCAAAAGGTTGGAAGTAAACTTGTATTTTTGGAAGGATTATTGAAGTTTTCTTGTAAGGAATTTATTATGATGATTAAGGCTTGTTTTTGAAGCTAGATCTTCATGGTTATTTGCTGAGATTGTGAAGAACACTTAAGGTTCCTAAGAGTGTGTTTTTGGTTAGAGAAAATGTGTAGTAAAAATGAAATTGGAATGGAGTATAAATGGTGGTGAAAAGATGTATAAATTTGTAATATTGTGCAAAAGTCTTATAATATGCCAAATTGATTAATCATGCATGCTAAGATCCAAAATTGGCTGAATCATGGCTGCTAATAAAGTAATTGTGATGTGTATATACTAATAGTAAATACATATAGGAGCTGGGTATGATACGAGTACATATACTCTAGGTATACATGTAGAAATTTTGAGGAAACGGAACGAGAATTCAAATATAGCTATCTTTTGTAAATATACTTATATTGTTTTATGTATATAATCCCTTTAAAAGTGATTAAATACATATTTATACGATACTTGTATAAGTATTATAGGTTAAAGGTATATATGTCAAATAACGTTACGTATAGTTATCATTTTGAAAACTTAAGTTAGTAGTCTCAAAGTATACTTATAACTTATTTTTATTAGTACAAAATAAGATGTTAAACCATTCTTAGATCATGTTAAATATATATAAATACATATATATACACAAACGTATAATTATCGTTTGTTATATAGTTCGTGATATCATCGGTCAAATTGGACGGTCAAACGTTGTGTAAAACTCTTTTTAAAAACATAAATCTCAACAATTTAGATTACTTATCATGTTGGTAAGGTTTAATTTATGTAAATATTAATCTCATAGGTATAAAATGATCGGAAAAATCCGGGTCGTTACAGTACCTACCCGTTAAATAAATTTCGTCCCGAAATTTTAAAATTGTACCTATTTTGCGTTCTCGGGAAACAAATGTGGGTACTTTCGTTTCATCTGATCCTCTCGTTCCCAAGTAAACTCGGGACCCCTTCGAGCATTCCAACAAACCTTAACGATCGGTATGTTGCTCTGCTTGAGTTGTTTAACTTCACGGTCCATGATTTCGACTGGTTCTTCTATGAATTGTAGTTTCTCGTCGACTTGGATTTCTTCAAGAGGAATGGTGAGATCTTCCTTTGCAAGACATTTCTTAAGATTTGATACGTGAAATGTATTATGTACTCCGGCGAGTTGTTGCGGTAACTCGAGTCGATAAGCTACCGGTCCAATGCGTTCGATGATCTTGAACGTGCCTACATACCTTGGGTTCAGTTTACCCCTTTTACCGAAACATATTACACCTTTCCAAGGTGACACCTTTAACATAACCATGTCACCGATCTGAAACTCTAATGGTTTCCTTCGGACATTGGCGTAGCTCTTTTGGCGACTACGGGCTGTTTTCAATCTCTCATTGATTTGTACTATCTTCTCAGTCGTTTCGTGTATGATCTCGGGACCAGTTAATTGTCGATCTCCTACTTCATTCCAACAGATAGGGGATCTACACTTCCTTTCATACAGTGCTTCAAATGGTGCAGCTTTAATGCTCGCATTATAGCTGTTATTATACGAGAATTCTGCTAATGGTAGATACTTATCCCATCCGTTTCCAAAATCAATCACACATGCCCTGAGCATGTCTTCAAGAGTCTGAATTGTTCTTTCACTCTGCCCGTCAGTTTGTGGATGATATGCGGTGCTCATATCCAAACGAGTTCCCAGGGCCTCCTGTAGTGATTGCCAGAACTTTGATGTAAATCTACTATCACGATCGGATATAATGGAAATAGGTATTCCATGCCTTGAAACAATTTCCTTTATGTACAGTCGTAATAGTTTCTCCATTCTATCCGTTTCCTTTATAGGCAAGAAATGTGCAGATTTGGTGAGACGATCAACTATTACCCAAATAGTGTCATAACCCCAGGCAGTCTTAGGTAACTTTGTGATGAAATCCATGGTAATACCATCCCATTTCCATTCTGGGATTTCTGGTTGTTGAAGTAACCCTGACGGCTTCTGGTTTTCTGCTTTAACTTTAGAACAAGTTAAACATTCCCCAACATATGTTGCAACGTCTGTCTTTAAATTAGGCCACCAATAATGCGTCTTAAGATCTTGGTACATCTTTCCAACTCCAGGATGTATCGAGTATCTTGTCTTGTGTGCCTCATTCAATATCAACTTCCTTAATCCACCCAACTTCGGTACCCAAATACGGTTTGCGAAATATCGAATTCCGTCTTCCCGTATAACGAGTTGCTTCTCATACTTCTTCATTATTTCATTTCCTATGTTTTCTTTAGTAAGAGCTTCTCGTTGAGCCTCTTTGATTTGTGAGTTGAGATTCATGCGAATTTTTATGTTCATCGCTCGTACTCGAATTGGTTCTCGTTCCTTTCTGCTTAGAGCGTCGGCCACTACATTTGCTTTCCCGGGATGATAGCGAATCTCACAATCGTAGTCGTTTATCAGCTCGACCCACCTACGTTGCCTCATGTTCAGCTGTTTCTGATCGAAGATATGTTAAAGGCTTTTATGATCGGTAAACACAGTGCATTTAACCCCATATAAGTAGTGTCTCCATATCTTCAATGCAAACACTACTGCTCCCAATTCTAAATCATGCGTCGTATAATTCCGCTCATGAATCTTCAATTGTCGGGATGCGTATGCTATAACTGGTGTGCAGCGGGGTGTATATAAAATAGTTATTAATTTTAGCAGAAAACACTATTAAATACGATACAATTTTACACAAGATATTTATTTATTTATAGAATGGATATACTTAAACCTTGCTACAACACTTATAAGCAGTGTACCTAATCGTACAGTAGTGTAGTTTTTAGTAAGTCCGGTTCGTTCCACAGGGAAATCTTTAAACAAAGCTCAACGCTATATTAGTTTACTTTTATAAAAATACAAATATATATATATAGGTAATATTATTATTATAAAAGGGGGTTTTTACCGTTTAATGACCGGTTTGTCGATTTTAAGATTTTAGTCGCAGTTAAAACCTAATGTAAAATATAAAATAAATACAAGACTTTAAATTAAAGCGTAAAGTAAATAACGATAATGAAATTGCGAATAATAAAAATGCGATAAAATAAAATTGCGATAATTAAAAAGTACGATAATTAAAAGTGCGATAAAATAAAATAAATAAAAGTGCGATAATTAGAAGTGCAATTAAATATAAAATAAAGGAAATTAAATATGAAATAAAAGAATTATGCTTATTTAAACTTCCGTAATCATGATGTTTGACGTGTTGATTTTAGTTTTATGCCCATGGGTTAATTGTCCTTTGTCCTGGATTATTCAATATGTCCGTCTGGTTTTTGTCCATAACAGTCCATCAGTCATAAATATAAATTGCGAGTGTCCTTGTCAAATTATTATTATACCCGAAGTTAAATATTCCAACTAATTGGGGATTCGAATTGTAACAAGGTTTTAATACTTTGTTTAATGAATACACCAGGTTATCGACTGCGTGTAAACCAAGGTTTTACTACTTTGTTAACAATTACACCAATTACCCTTGAATGTAATTTCACCCCTGTTTTAATTATTCTAGTGGCTATTAATCCATTCCCGTGTCCGGTTAAATGAACGATTATTCGTACATATAAATACCCCGCCCATCGTGTCCGATCGAGTGTATATGGTAATTTATAAGGACGCCCAATTGTAAATCTTTATATTAACATTAACAAACTTTCATTTAGTTAAACAAATATAAAGCCCATTAATAGCCCATAGTCTAATTTCCACAAGTGTCGTTCTTTTGTCCAAACCCCAATTATGGTACAAAGCCCAATTACCCAATTTTAGTAATTAGCCCAACATCATGATTACTTCGTTTTAAATAAGCATAATAATAACTTAGCTACGAGACATTAATATAAAAAGGTTGAACATAACTTACAATGATTAAAAATAGCGTAGCGTTACACGGACAGAATTTCGACTTACACCCTTACAACATTCGCTAACATACCCTTATTATTAGGATTTAAAATTAAAATTAAAATTAAAATATAAATTATATATATATATATCGTATATATTGAGAGATATAGAGAAATAGAATATGAAATTTGATCAGAATTCGGTTTGCTTTATAGCCAGACTTGATTTTTGGGGCTCCGCGACTCGCGGCAAAATGCCCTTCAAACTCCGCGAGTCGCGGAGATAGAAATTACAGCTCAGTCCTTGGAGTTTTCTCTGCCGACGGTTTTTATTATATATATATAATATATATATAATTAATATAATTAATTATATATTATATTATATTTATATACATAGTTAACTTGTAATTTTTAGTCCGTTGCGTCGAGCGTTAAGAGTTGACTCTGGTCCCGGTTCCGGATTTTCGAACGTCCTCGCGTACAATTTAATATCTTGTACTTTGCGTTTTGAATTTTGTACTTTTGTGATTTCGAGACGTTTCTTATCAATAATTGGAACCTCTTTGATTGTCTTTTGTTCTTTTGAGCTTTTTGGTCGTTTGCGTCTTCAATTCGTCGAATCTGTCTTTTGTCTTCACCTTTTATTATTTAAACGAATATCACTTGTAAATAGAACAATTGCAACTAAAAGCTTGTCTTTCTTGAGGAATAATGCTATGAAATATATGTTTGTTTTTAGCATTATCAAATATTCCCATACTTGAGCGTTGCTTGTCCTCAAGCAATATTGTCTTGAAATACTAGAATCACTTCTTTATTCTTCACACTTTGTACATCAGTGATTTCTATACGGCGGTATAAACAATGGTAGTAACGATATGGTTTACAGTCCCACATGACTCTAAAAATTTAGATCCATTAAGGAAATTGGATCTTTATTAAAAACATTTGATCTTTTGAAAATTAAATCTAGTTTTTACCCTAGATAAGTTTTCCGGAATAACCCTTTACCGGTGTTTGCAAAATATTTTTGTGGGTTTGGTGGGTTTCAGATTTGAAAATTTTAGCTCAAAACTTGCGGTTTTTTGTCACCCACTTGCTAACCTTGTATTTGGAAAGCAACACGTCCAGTTTACTTGTTCCGTATATTACCTTTCGGCAAACTACCGTCCGGTTGTAAAGGAAAGCGTTGAACAAGCAACTGTTAAGGCAATGTCCCGTGACATGCTTTTGATTATGGTCTATAACGTGTCGGACGCAATTACTATCCTTGGTAGGAGCAATAGTAAAGCTCACCCTTATAATTTGTCGGTTTGGCACAAAGTCCTGTCTTTGACCATGCTATGCAACCACCGTTCTTACGGTTGACACCCGATTTGGTTCAGGTGACCTAATGAATTCCAGGTGAATTCCTAGGATTTTACGTTCAATGGTAATGAACGCCTTGAAAATAGGGTTTTCAGAAAACAAATCGGTTTATAATTTTGATCAAAATATTTTCTCGTTTAAGCTCGAGTTTAGATATCATTGAATTCCATGAGTTTGAATTCTCAATCTTTAAGGTCAATCTCTAGGATTGAGTAATATCAGTCTTAAAAGCTGATTTTTAATCTTTAAGGAGATTATCCTTTCTGGGGATCTGATTCATTAGTCTTATCCAGCTAATTTGCATGGTGCCCCCCCATTGTACGAGATAAATCCTTCTCATGGTTAGGATAAATCTGACCACTTGGCGACCCTGTTTAATGCTGAGGTCTGTGGATTTCCTGCTGATTTTAGTGATGACTTTTCTAGATTTTTCGTCAACCTACAGCTGGTCTGGACGACAACTTCATGACCTAAATCAAGAAGCGCGTGTCTTTTTCGGAAGACTTTACTTCCTTTTAATGATGGAATTGATTCATCGTGTAGATCCATCTCTTCTTTTCTTTCATTGGGTAAAACAGTTTAGTTTAGTCCAAAGCAAAAGTATTTTCAGTTATTTGTTACAAATATATGTGGCATATGTTTAAAATAACTTGGTAAATTTTCCCACACTTGGCTTTTTATTTTTCTTTTTATCGTCCTCTATTCCATTTTAAATGAATTTTAACATTTTAGTTTGTTTCTCAATTTATGTCCTTTCCGAGGTAACAATAATTTCGGTGTTAAAACCTAGTTTTATCGTTCATAAATATGTATAAACATGATTTGAATTCATTTAATTGAAAAATTTTACTAGAATTGGGTAGTCAGTATATAAGACTAGGGCTGTTCTTTTTTATCAGAGAGCACTAGATTCTAATACAACTACTGCTTTACTAGTATTTTTAATGGTAACCAAGTGTATAAAGTAAAAATTTTTAAAATCCGAAAGAATTTAACCCCTTCCCACACTTAAGATCTTGCAATGCCCTCATTTGCAAGAAATCAGTAACAATTTAAATTATTGAGGGTAATTTGTGTGAAAATGATTAAATTTTTACCAAAGTTTCCAAATATATTGGCGTTTGTTTGCTGAATGATAAATGGTGCACATCATTTGTTCATTCCGTCTTGTTGTTATTTCACATATATTTTGCATCTTGTCGTCAAAATTAGTTGCTTTTGCTGAACTTAATGCCAGTCTTTGAAAATGCGTTGTTTTACCCTGTTGTGTACATAAGATAAACTGCAAACATATATACATATTTTTGAAGTTTGGTTTATTACCCCACATTCAAAAATTATTAAAATCTAAGAATAAAAGTTAGATAATTATAAAAATGATTACAATATTAACAAAAGTATTAAACATATCAATAATTACAAATTACAAAATAAAAAAAAATAAGTAACTAAGGATGATATTGGTACCAATAGGGGTTCCACGCATAACCATAAGTGCTATAGAATGCTTCGGCAGGGTCATACGTAGGATATGGTGGCTGCATCTCTATCGACCAAGGAGGGAAGACGGGTTTCGGTGTAGGAATATAGTTTCTACCTATATGTTGGCAATGCGCTATGATCTGGTTCTGATGAACTTGCCAATCTTCAAATGCTCTCTGTCTAGCATTTTCGTATTCCTGAGAAGCTATAAACCTATGCATTTCTTGCATCTCATTCCCCCCTCCTACATTACCTTGCTGCTGGTTTCTCTCTACCTGTGGATGTCTACCATTGTATCGTACTGCGGCGTTATTTCGCCGCTTCAAAACTTTCGCACCATGGTTTACATTTAAACCTATAGTGTCGCGGGGTTCCGGCTCTTCTACTAATAATCCCCCCCGACTTATATCCACACCGAGATATTCACCAATCAAAGTAATAAAAATACCACCTCCTATTATGCTATGTGGACGCATCCCCCGAACCATAGCTGATAAATAATAACCCACACAATATGGTATACTTACAGCGCTGTGTGGGTCTCGAATACACATATGGTAAAACAAATCTTGTTCATTTACCTTTTCTTTGTTCTTACCCCTTTGTGTAATCGAATTGGCTAAAAACCTATGTATCACTCTTAATTCGGCTCTATCTATATCCAAATAAGAGTAGTTTCCCCCTTTGAAACGGTGATGGCTTGTCATTTGACTCCACACACCGTGTGTATCAAAATTCTCATCTATCTTTCTACCGTTTAGTATCAATCCTCTACAATCGGCAGACGCTAATTCCTCAGGCGTATATATACGTAAAGCCTGAGCCATGTCCAGTAAAGACATGTGGCGCATCGAACCGCCTAACAAAAATCTAATAAAAGAACGATCGGTTAAACTAGCTACCCGATCATTCAACTCTATACTACATAACAACTCTTCACACCATACTTTATATACAGGTCTGCGTATGGTGAATAAACATATCCAGTCATTAAAAGAAGAATTACCATACCTCTGTACAAGTAATTCCCTAATTGGCCCGGCCAATTCTACAGCTTCTAAGGGTCCCCATTCTATGACCCTCGGTACCTCAACAACCTTGGAATGAAGAGTATGCAAACCCCGTTGATATTTTGGATAATCTATCCAAAGTCTGTCAAATCTTAGGTTCGGGTGCAACTGTTCCAAGTGCATATCTGAAAAGGTCATGACTGGATGAGGTACATCCTGCTTGTAGTAGTTATCTACCTCCTGTTGTTCCAAGTTCTCAGCAGGAGCATGGCGGGCTTGGGATGAAGATTCACCCCTTTCATTCGTTTTTCTTGAGTAATTCTTAGATATCATCCTTCTCAACATGATTTTAGCAAAAAATTTGGTGATTAACGGTTAAAAATTGAGATTTTTGGGGGTGATTTTCGGGTTTTTTCGGGGTTTTTTCGAGCTGTATTTTTGCAGTTTTTGTGTGTGGGAGCTGATCAGTTCGTGCAGCTCTCTATATTTTTTTTCTGTAATTTGGTCCCTCCGCGAGTCGCGGAGATTTAGGCTCCAAACTCCGCGAGTCGCGGAGTTTGGTATTTTTTTTTTTTTTTTTTTTTTTTTTTATAATCATTAACTTTTGAAAACAATTAAGAAATTAATTTTAAAATTTTGTTTCCCTTGTTATTTAGGACGAGGTCGTTTCGGATCGATGTCCTAGTCCGTCCTTCGACAAAATTTTAAAATTTGTCTTTTTGTAGCGATTGTTTTAAAAGCTAAGATTTTTGGGTTTTTTTCAATGTTTTTGGCTTACTTTAAATCAATAAGATTAAAAATATTGATAATAAAAGTTCTCGTCCCTCCCTCGGGTAAAGCAATTTCGGTTCAAAGACCTAGTCTTCAACTTACGACGAATTTTTAAAAATCATATTTTTAACTTAATGAGATAAAGTAAATTTTTTTTGTTTTTAAATTCACACAACTTAAATATAAAATTCAAAATTAAAAATTAAAAATTAAAAATTCACACCAAACTTAAAATTTGAAATGCATAAAATTTAAATTTCATATTTTAAAAATTAAAAATTCACACCAAACTTAATTTAAAAATTCATAAATTCATATCAAACTTATATTAATTTTTCAAATATTTACAATTTTAAATATATTGTTTTTACAAAGTTTACAATATTAATTTAAGATTTAAATATTAATTTTAAAAACATGGTAAAAATAAAATTAAAAATCTTTTTGTCTTTTTATCCCACTTTAATCAATCAAATATTATCAAAAATATGCGCCCCTCTTTTCGGTAAAGTAATTTCGGTTCCAAGACCTAATTTAACTCATGACGAATTTTTGAAATATTTTGGGTTGATTGATTAAAGATATTTATACCTTAAGAATAAACGTTAAATTTCGCAGTGATGTAATAAATTTTTGAATGATATCAATAATTTCGGTCGCCAAACCTAATTTTATTTAATACCAATTTAATACTTTTTAGCGAACAAATTAGCGTTTATTATCAAAAGGTTAAAAATAAAAATAAAAATAAAAACTGTACAGACATACCTGTGAAATAGATTTCTTAGTTATATGATCTATTCCATTCATAAGATAGTCGGTTTAATTGATTTTCCATGGCTGCATAGGCGTAACCTCGAGCATTCATTGTCTTTTCTTCTAAACATATGAACGGTCCGTCTCTGCATAAAGTAACAAATTCGGTATTTGAATAGGTTTGATTATTTGAACATTTACCTCCATGTGACCATTTTCCGCATTTGTGACATCTTTCTAGGTGTCGTGCTCTTCTTTTCGCTGCGGATTTTGATTTTCCTTTACCAAATTGTAACTTATTATCTTCGCATCTGGATCCTTTTCTAACTCCGTCCATTCTTTCTCTGATTACTGATACTAATTCGCTCGGTAGTATGTCATTATTACGTTTAGTGATCAAAGCGTGTAGCATTAGACCATGGTTTAGTTCACAGGCAGTCTTCATTTTGTAAAAACCTAAAAAAAATAAAAATTCAGAATGGGGGGAGAAGACTAGTTCTTTAGGGTCTGCTAGGGAAAGACCATACGTGTTCCATTTTTGAGAACTACACGAAAACAGACAATCTAACTCTAACAGAAATACATATTATCCTTTAAACACTTGATTCTCCCCACACTTAGTTAGCTGTGGTGTCGAAATTGTGATTAACTTCGTTGTCGACTTCCATCGGACCATGTATGTAATGTTTAACTCTGTGACCATTAACTTTAAATTCAATCCCATTTGAATTTATCAATTCTATTGTTCCGTATGGGAAAACTCTTTTGACTATGAATGGTCCAGACCATCTTGATTTCAATTTTCCAGGAAATAGCTTGAATCGTGAATTGAAAAGAAGAACTCTGTCTCCTTCTTTAAATTCTTTTGAACTTCTGATTCTTTTATCATGCCATTTCTTCGTTCTTTCTTTATAGATTAACGAATTTTCGTATGCTTCATGTCTTAATTCTTCTAATTCGTTTAGTTGACTTAATCGTAGACGTCCGGCTTCATGTAAATCAAGATTACATGTCTTCAAAGCCCAAAATGCTTTGTGTTCAATTTCTACTGGAAGATGACATGCTTTTCCATAAACAAGTCTAAAAGGTGTGGTTCCAATTGGAGTTTTGTAGGCTGTTCTAAAAGCCCAGAGTGCATCCTCCAATTTAATGGACCATTCCTTCGGATTTGATCCTACGGTTTTCTCTAGAATACGTTTTAAAGCTCGGTTGGTATTTTCAACTTGTCCACTTGTTTGTGGATGATATGCGGTGGAGATTTTATGAGTTACTCCATATCTTTTAAGAACTTTCTCAAGTTGATTATTACAGAAATGAGTACCCCGATCACTTATTAAAGCTTTCGGTGTTCCAAACCTTGCAAAAAGACGTTTTAAAAAGTTGACTACAACTCGTGCATCGTTAGTTGGGAGAGCTTGTGCTTCCGCCCATTTAGATACATAATCAATGGCTACGAGTATATATAGATTATTATGAGATTTTGGAAATGGACCCATAAAGTCAATACCCCAAATGTCAAATACTTCACATACTTGGATGACATTTTGTGGCATTTCATCACGTTGACTTATTCTTCCGGCCCTTTGACATGCATCACAGGATTTGCAAAGAAGGTGTGCGTCTTTGTAAATTGTAGGCCAATAGAATCCAGCTTCATAAACTTTTCTTGCTGTTAGTTGAGGCCCATAATGCCCTCCTGTTGGTCCTGTGTGACAATGGTTTAAAATTTTACTAGCTTCATCTCCAAATACACATCGGCGTATTATTCCATCGGGACAACTTTTAAACAGATGTGGATCTTCCCAGAAATAGTGTTTTATATCACTGAAGAATTTCTTTCGTCTTTGGTACGATAATCCTTTTTCAAGGAATCCACAAACTAAGTAGTTTGCATACTCTGCAAACCATGGGATTTCTTTATAATCTATCTTCAATAGATATTCATCAGGAAAGTTGTCTTGTATGGCCGATTCATTCAGAACTTCTAATTCGGGATTTTCAAGACGAGAAAGATGATCAGCGGCGAGATTTTCTGCTCCTCTTTTATCTCGGATTTCAATATCAAACTCTTGTAAGAGTAAGATCCAACGGATTAATCTTGGTTTAGCATCTTGTTTTGAAAATAGGTATCTAAGAGCAGAATGGTCGGTATAGACCACCGTTTTTGCTAGAACGAGATATGATCGAAATTTGTCAAAAGCAAAGACAATAGCAAGGAGTTCTTTTTCAGTAGTTGTACAATTCGTTTGTGCTCCTTGTAATGTCTTGCTAGCATAATATATAGGTTGAAATCGTTTTTCAATCCTTTGTCCTAAAACGGCTCCCATTGCAAAATCACTTGCATCGCACATTAGTTCAAATGGTAGATTCCAATTTGGTGTTATCATGATCGGTGCATTAGTGAGTTTTTCTTTAAGAATATTAAAAGATTTGATACACTCATCTGAAAAGATGAATGGAGCATCCTTTTCTAGGAGTTTATTCATAGGAGTGGCAATTTTAGAAAAATCTTTTATGAAACGTCGGTAAAAACCGGCATGCCCTAGAAAACTCCTAACTCCTCTAACATTGGTGGGATGTGGAAGTTTAGCAATTACATCTACTTTAGCTCTATCCACTTCAATTCCTTCTTTTGAAATTTTATGTCCAAGAACGATGCCTTCCTTAACCATGAAATGGCATTTCTCCCAATTAAGTACTAGATTTGATTTTTCGCATCTAATTAGCATTCGTTCCAGATTAACTAGACATGATTTAAATGTATCACCGAAGACTGAAAAGTCATCCATGAATACTTCCATGCATTCTTCTATCATATCGTGAAAAATCGCCATCATACACCTTTGAAAGGTTGCAGGGGCGTTACAAAGTCCAAATGGCATTCTTTTGTAAGCAAAAGTACCATAAGGGCACGTGAATGTGGTTTTCTCTTGATCTTCGGGTGCTATTGGAATTTGAAAATATCCGGAAAATCCATCTAGGAAACAATAGTAACTATTTCCGGCTAATCTTTCCAACATTTGATCTATGAAAGGTAAGGGAAAGTGATCTTTTCTGGTGGCGTCATTTAATTTTCTATAATCAATACATACACGCCATCCTGTTACAGTCCTAGTAGGAATAAGCTCATTTTTCTCATTTGTAATCACAGTCATGCCACCCTTCTTAGGTACGCATTGAACTGGGCTTACCCATGGACTATCAGAGATTGGATATATCAAACCTGCATCTAGCAGTTTAATAATCTCTTTCTTAACTACATCTTGCATATTAGGATTTAGTCTTCGTTGGCGTTGCACATACGTTTTATGACCTTCTTCCATAAGGATTTTATGTGTGCAATACGAAGGACTTATTCCTTTAATATCATGAATCTTCCATGCAATGGCTGGTTTATGAGCTTTCAACACAGAAATGAGTTGTGATTTCTCATTTTCAGTAAGAGAAGACGATATTATTACAGGTAATTCAGATTCACCATGTAAATAAGCGTATTCCAAATGGTTTGGAAGTGGCTTTAACTCTAATTTCGGAGGTTCTTCTATCGATGATTTATATCGATATCTGTCTTCTTCTTTTAGCATTTGAATTTCTTCTGTTGTTGGTTCATATCCATTAGCTATAAGTGTAGCTAACATTTCAGCTTCATCAATTGGTTCATTACCTTCTCCTAAAGAACATTCTCCTGTTCCTTGTAATTCTGGAAATTCTTCTAATAATTCTGCATGTGCATCTATAGTTTGAATATAATAACATGTATCATCTGCAGATTGTGGTTGTTGCATTGCTCTATCAACTGAAAAGGTAACACTCTCATCCTCTATACTTAGGGTCAGTTTCTTACCGAACACGTCTATCATTGCTTTAGCCGTGTTTAAGAATGGTCTTCCTAATATGAGAGGAACTTGAGAATCTTCTTCCATGTCCAAAACAACAAAATCTACTGGAAATACTAAAGTACCAACTTTAACTAGCATGTTTTCCATTATCCCTCTAGGATATTTTATTGATCTATCGGCTAGTTGTATGCTTATTCTGGTTGGTTTCAATTCTCCAAGGTCTAGTTTAGCGTATAGTGAATACGGCATTAGATTTATACTAGCACCTAAGTCTGCCAATGCTTCTATTGAACTAAGACTACCCAGAAAACATGGAATTGTGAAACTTCCTGGATCAGATAGTTTTTCTGGTATCTTATTCAACAGCACTGCTGAACAATTAGCATTCATAGTAACAGCCGAGAGTTCTTCCATTTTCTTTCTATTCGTGATTAGATCTTTCAAGAATTTAGCATACCTTGGCATTCCTGAAATCACATCAATGAAAGGAAGATTTACATTTATCTGTTTAAACATATCCAAGAATTTGGATTGCTCGGCTTCAAGTTTTTCTTTCTTCATTTTACTCGGGTAAGGAAGTGGTGGTTGGTATGGTTTAACATAAGGTTTATCCTTAACTGTGTTATCTTCATTAACCTTTACCGGTTCTTTTTCCTTATCTTGATCAGGTTGTGGTTCTTGTGGAGTAGGAATAGTTTCATCAGAAGTTACAGGTATTTCAGGTGGTTTAAGTGTTGTACCACTTCTTGTGGTAATAGCTTTAGCTGTCTCATTCCGGGGGTTAGCATTTGTATCACTAGGTAGACTTCCCGGTTTTCTTTCACCTATTAACCTTGCTAGGTTACTTACTTCTTGTTCCAGATTTTGAATAGAAGCTTGTTGATTTCTAAATGCTTGAGCATTTTGTTCATTGGTTTGTTTCTGAGATGTGAAAAACTGCGTTTGAGTTTCAACTAGCTTCGTCATCATATCTTCTAAATTCGGCTTTTTATCATCGGTTTGTTGTGGTGGTTTGTTTTGAAAATTCGGTCTTTGCTAATTGTAAGTATTATTGGATACTTGTTGATTGCTAGGACCTTGTTGGTTGTTGTATGGAATATTTCGGTTATAATTCTGGTTTTGATTGTAAATCGGTCTTGGCGGTTGATAATTATTCTGATAATTATTTCCAGGCCTTTGGTTTATGTATGAAATATTCTCTCTTTGTTCCATTGTTAATTCAATACTGAGACAATCTTTTGTCAAATGTGGTCCTCCACACTGCTCACAACTAATTCGTATTGAGTGAATATCCTTAGTCATCTTTTCCATTCGTCTCTCGAAAGCATCTATCTTTGCCGAAATGGAATCTAAGTCATGGCTAGAATCGGCTCTAGCCGCTTTAGATGATCTAATGATATCTTTTTCTTGGTGCCACTCATGCGAGTGGGAAGCAGTATTATCAATAATTTTGTAAGCATCAGTTTCGGTTTTCTTCATAATAGAACCACCAGCTGCTATATCTATGTCTTTTCTTGTAGTGATGTCGCATCCTCGGTAGAATATTTGTACTATTTGACAGGTGTCTAAACCATGTTGCGGACATCCTCTTAATAACTTTCCATATCTTGTCCACGCCTCATATAGAGTTTCATTTGGTTTCTGTGTGAACGTAACAATTTCTGCTTGAAGTCTTACGGCTTTAGATGCAGGAAAGAATTGTTTAAGAAATTTGTCAACTAAAACATCCCATGTATCGATCGCCCCTTCAGGTAACGATTCCAACCAATCTTTGGCTTCTCCCTTTAAAGTCCAGGGAAATAACATGAGATATATCTGTTCATCCTCCACTTCTCGTATTTTAAATAGTGTGCAGATCCTATTAAAGGTACGTAGATGTTCATTCGGATCTTCCTTCGGCGCACCACTAAATTGGCATTGATTAGTCACCATGTGTAGAATTTGTCCTTTGATTTCATAATCTGGCGCATTAATGTCTGGATGAGTAATTGCGTGACCTTGGCCAGTGCGTTTAGCTCTCATTCGGTCTTCCATACTTAAAGGTTCCAGATTCTCCATAATTGAATTTGTTGAATCGGTATCACTAGATGATTCTGTTTTAATGGTTCGTTCCTCAACAATCTCTGTTTGAATGATTGGTGGTTCCGGAGGAAAGTTTAATGGTTCAGGATCTACGAACCGTTCCTGAATATTTTCTGGATTCTCAATTGTGAGGTTGGGTTCAAAAAATGGATTATCGGAAATTTGAACTGAAGTACTTGGTCGACTGGATGACGATTCTAAAGAAAAATCAACGGCGGTTATATTTGTTAAACGATGTCTTGATCGAGTTACAGGTGGTGAACGTACAAAAGGTGATGAACGTCTTGCTCGGTGCATTCACTGAATATCCTATTAGTTTTAAAAAGGAAAGAAAAATTATAATAAGTTATCCAATCAATAGACTTTTCTGATTTTGCCCACGTTTCGAATAGCCAAAAGATGCAGCAGAGGGGCAGGATTCGTTTGGTCTCAATATAATTGAGGACTGTTTGGCTCCAATAACCCGGTCCACGTACAAATCCAACTATTACTACGAACCAGAAAATTTTGATGTCTATCAATTTAACCACTTAAAATAAATTTTCGTAATTTTGAGAAATTTAGATAAGAAGTAGAAAAAATTCTAAGTCCTAAAAACTAGAATAGCGAGAAATAAGAAAGACAAAGAGTTCGTCGAAAAAGGTCGAAAAAGAAAAAATGGTTGAAAAATAAAAGGTGACGGAAAAATAAAAAAAACTTATAAAAACTTAAAAATACTTAACTAACCTAACCTTATTACTACAACTAACTTAAAATTATAATCGCAAATTGAAATTACTAATTGGAATGATAATTGGTACATAGTAAAAGGTGTCTAAAAATATTAAAGCTTACAGGAAAAACTAAATCCCAAATGGAAATAACTTAAAAAGAAACTAAAACTTAAAAAGGCGTCGCAAAATTCTAAAGCACCTAAATCTTAGTCTAAAGAAAAAGCACTTAAGGAATTCTATGGCAAAGCCTAAAAATCTAGGAGTAAAAATAACTATAGCAAAAACTAAGTTTAAAATTAATTATGAGCTAAAAATACAAATATTACGCTACAATGATTAAAAAGGTACAAAATATAAAAATATACAAAAAGTTGTAAAAAGTACAATTTTTATAAAAATATTATTTTTATATTATTTATTTAATAAAACTACTAATTTTACAAATTAATTAAACTAATTAAAAGCAAATACAACAAATTAAATAAAAAGTAAAAATAAAACTAAAACTAATAATAATAATAATAATAATTAGGTTTTAATAATAATTAATTAATAATAACCGTAATTAATGCAGGTTTAGGGCTTCCTGTCGCCTGTCAGAAGGTCTCCGCAAGTCGCGGCAATTATTGAAGAAAACCCCGCGAGTCGCGGGGTTTAGAAATTCTGTTGACAGGTTTGAAATTTTTACGCGTTTTCTTTATTATTTTTTTTTATTTTATGTTTTCTGTTTTCTTAAATAAATAAAAGATTTTAAAATAAAACTTATATTTTTATAAACTAAAATAGAAATAAAGAAACTTATAAAACTTAAATATTTAACAAAATCTTAAAAATACTAATATTTTTGTTTTTCTTTTTATATTTTTCGAATTTTTAAAACGTAATTTTACAAAAACGACTTTTAATAAAAGTAGATAAAAATCTTTTTTTTTTCTTTTTATATTAGCGTTGCGCTTCCGGCTTTTAAGATAGTTCCCCGGCAGCGGCGCCAAAAATACTTGGTGTGCAGCGGGGTGTATATAAAATAGTTATTAATTTTAGCAGAAAACACTATTAAATACGATACAATTTTACACAAGATATTTATTTATTTATAGAATGGATATACTTAAACCTTGCTACAACACTTATAGGCAGTGTACCTAATCGTACAGTAGTGTAGTTTTTAGTAAGTCCGGTTCGTTCCACAGGGAAATCTTTAAACAAAGCTCAACGCTATATTAGTTTACTTTTATAAAAATACAAATATATATATATAGGTAATATTATTATTATAAAAGGGGGTTTTTACCGTTTAATGACCGGTTTGTCGATTTTAAGATTTTAGTCGCAGTTAAAACCTAATGTAAAATATAAAATAAATACAAGACTTTAAATTAAAGCGTAAAGTAAATAACGATAATGAAATTGCGAATAATAAAAATGCGATAAAATAAAATTGCGATAATTAAAAAGTACGATAATTAAAAGTGCGATAAAATAAAATAAATAAAAGTGCGATAATTAGAAGTGCAATTAAATATAAAATAAAGGAAATTAAATATGAAATAAAAGAATTATGCTTATTTAAACTTCCGTAATCATGATGTTTGACGTGTTGATTTTAGTTTTATGCCCATGGGTTAATTGTCCTTTGTCCTGGATTATTCAATATGTCCGTCTGGTTTTTGTCCATAACAGTCCATCAGTCATAAATATAAATTGCGAGTGTCCTTGTCAAATTATTATTATACCCGAAGTTAAATATTCCAACTAATTGGGGATTCGAATTGTAACAAGGTTTTAATACTTTGTTTAATGAATACACCAGGTTATCGACTGCGTGTAAACCAAGGTTTTACTACTTTGTTAACAATTACACCAATTACCCTTGAATGTAATTTCACCCCTGTTTTAATTATTCTAGTGGCTATTAATCCATTCCCGTGTCCGGTTAAATGAACGATTATTCGTACATATAAATACCCCGCCCATCGTGTCCGATCGAGTGTATATGGTAATTTATAAGGACGCCCAATTGTAAATCTTTATATTAACATTAACAAACTTTCATTTAGTTAAACAAATATAAAGCCCATTAATAGCCCATAGTCTAATTTCCACAAGAGTCGTTCTTTTGTCCAAACCCCAATTATGGTACAAAGGCCAATTACCCAATTTTAGTAATTAGCCCAACATCATGATTACTTCGTTTTAAATAAGCATAATAATAACTTAGCTACGAGACATTAATATAAAAAGGTTGAACATAACTTACAATGATTAAAAATAGCGTAGCGTTACACGGACAGAATTTCGACTTACACCCTTACAACATTCGCTAACATACCCTTATTATTAGGATTTAAAATTAAAATTAAAATTAAAATATAAATTATATATATATATATCGTATATATTGAGAGATATAGAGAAATAGAATATGAAATTTGATCAGAATTCGGTTTGCTTTATAGCCAGACTTGATTTTTGGGGCTCCGCGACTCGCGACAAAATGCCCTTCAAACTCCGCGAGTCGCGGAGATAGAAATTACAGCTCAGTCCTTGGAGTTTTCTCTGCCGACGGTTTTTATTATATATATATAATATATATATAATTAATATAATTAATTATATATTATATTATATTTATATACATAGTTAACTTGTAATTTTTAGTCCGTTGCGTCGAGCGTTAAGAGTTGACTCTGGTCCCGGTTCCGGATTTTCGAACGTCCTCGCGTACAATTTAATATCTTGTACTTTGCGTTTTGAATTTTGTACTTTTGTGATTTCGAGACGTTTCTTATCAATAATTGGAACCTCTTTGATTGTCTTTTGTTCTTTTGAGCTTTTTGGTCGTTTGCGTCTTCAATTCGTCGAATCTGTCTTTTGTCTTCACCTTTTATTATTTAAACGAATATCACTTGTAAATAGAACAATTGCAACTAAAAGCTTGTCTTTCTTGAGGAATAATGCTATGAAATATATGTTCGTTTTTAGCATTATCAATAACTTTCTTCCGTTGCATAAGGACGCAACCAAAACCTTGTCGTGAAGCGTCACAATATATCTCAAAATCATCGTTCCCTTCAGGTAACGATAAAATAGGCGCTGTAGTCAACTTCTTCTTCAGTAATTGAAATGCACTCTCCTGCTCAGAAGTCCATTCGTACTTCTTCCTTTTTTACGTTAACGCTGTTAATGGTTTAGCTATTCGAGAAAAATCTTGAATAAACCTTCTATAATAACCAGCTAAACCCAAAAATTGGCGTATCTGCGTTGGTGTCTTAGGAGTCTCCCATTTTTCAATGGCCTCAATTTTAGCTGGATCAACCTGAATTCCTTTGCTACTAACAACGTGGCCAAGAAATTGCACTTCTTTCAACCAAAATGCACACTTAGAAAATTTGGCGTATAACTGTTCTTTTCTTAACAATTCTAATACCAACCTTAAATGCTGCTCATGCTCTTGCTCACTCTTGGAATAGATAAGAATATCGTCAATGAAAACGATAACAAACTTATCTAAATACGGACTATAAACTCGATTCATGAGGTCCATGAATACAGCTGGCGCATTAGTCAACCCAAACGGCATAACCAAAAATTCGTAATGACCATAACGTGTCCGAAAAGCAGTTTTCGGAATATCTTCTTCTTTGACACGTAATTGATGATAGCCCGATCTTAAGTCGATTTTCGAGTACACACATGATCCTTGCAGTTGATCAAATAAGTCGTCAATTCTCGGTAGTGGATACCGATTCTTGATAGTTAACTTATTTAATTCACGATAATCTATACACATCCTAAAAGATCCATCTTTCTTCTTGACGAATAAAATCGGAGCTCCCCACGGTGAAGTACTTGGTCGTATGAATCCTCGGTCCAGTAATTCTTTTAACTGACACTGAAGTTCTTTTAATTCGGACGGTGCAAGTCTATATGGAGCACGAGCAACCGGCGCAGCTCCAGGTACAAGATCTATTTGAAATTCTACAGACCTGAAAGGAGGTAGTCCCAGCAACTCTTCAGGAAAGACTTCAGGAAAATCTCTTGCCACAGGCACGTCATTGATGCTCTTCACTTTTTCCTTCGTTTTGACTTTATTAACATGTGCTAAGATAGCATAGCACCCTTTCTTCAAGCTCTTTTGAGCTTTCAAACAACTAATGAGTTTTAACTTTGAGTTACCCTTCTCTCCATAAATCATTACTGGCGTTTTATCCTTACGAGGAATGCGAATTGCCTTCTTGGCACACACAACTTCAGCTCCTATTTTGGACATCCAGTCCATGCTGACTATTACATCAAAACTTCCTAATTCTACGGGTATCAAATCAATCTTAAATGTTTCTCCGGCTAAATTTATTTTACAATCACTGCAAATTTTATCGGCTTTAATTAGTTTACCATTAGCTAACTCAATCATGTACTTAGCATCTAGAGGTAATGATGAACAATTCAATTTAGCGTAAAAGTCTCTACACACGTAACTTCTATCGGCACCAGTATCAAATATAATAGATGCGGATAAGTTATTAATGGTAAACGTACCCGTAACAAGCTCCGGGTCTTCACACGCCTCTCTAGCATTAATAACAAATGCTCTTCCACGTGCAGATCCATTATTATTCTCTGGATTCGGACATTGGCTCTTATAATGACCCTGTTTCCCACACCCATAACAAGTAACAGTGGCCAAGGCAGTTCTATTTGCATTGGTGGCAGGAGTCTTGGTACCGTTTGTATTTGTAGCGGGAACCCTACAATATTCAGCAAGATGACCTTTTCGATTACAATTGTTGCACACCACATTACAATACCCAGAGTGATGTTTGTGGCATCTGTTACATAAAGGATTTCGTCCTTTGTAACCTGAGTTTGAACCGCTACCCGCACCTTGCGTGGTTTCTTGTTTCTTGTTGGATTGTTGATGATTACCTTCCCACTTTCTTTTATTTCCCGATGTCTTGACATCGGTGTTCTTATCCAGAATAATCTGGTCCATCAACTCGTTCGCCATGGTGATAGCTTCATGAATAGTCTTGGGTTTGGATGCTGTAACATTTGCCTTGACCTTTTTAGGCAAACCGTCTTTGTACAGTTCAATCTTCCGTTCTTCGGTTGGTACCAATTCGGGACATAGCAAAGCTAATTCCATGAATCGCTGATTGTAGTTGGTGAGTTCAGTACCAACAACTTTCAGGCTTCGTAATTCAGCTTCCAACTTCCTAACCTCGTTCCTTGGACAATATTCGTTGATTAGCATTGTTTTAAATTCTTCCCAAGGAGTATCATAAGCTACATCTCCTCCTACGGCCTTCACATAGTTTTTCCACCACGTGAGTGCACTATCTTGTAGGGTGCACGACGCATACTTGGTCATATCCTTCTCAATACAACCACTGATTTTAAACACAGACTCAATCTTTTCGATCCACCGGGTTAAACCAACCAGTCCTTCTGTTCCACTGAATGATGAGGGCTTGCAACCTTGAAAAGTTTTGTAAGTGCACCCCACACGAGGATTTGGGTTAACTGCAGCACCTCTTGCAGCCTCGACCCATAACATTCTGTCATTCACTCGCTGATTGATGAGTTCCTGGATTTCTTGTTCCGTCATTCGGTTCAATCGCGCCATAATCTTCAATAAAAATGGAAAAAAATAATTATTCACATGGAATATTATAGATGTAGTATGTATTTACAGTACATCGTAGCTTATTAATAATATGAACCAGTTATTATTATAAAAGCCTTTTCTTCTTATTAGCATTTTATAATTATACCTAGGGTAGTACCTACCCGTTAAAGTTCATACTTAATAGCTTAGTACGAAAATCAATTACTATCACCCAAATAATACTCGACCATGGAAAATTATTGCATTTCACACTTCACTATTTTACATATGCTTATCTTACATCAAACATTAAGCAAACCACACTAGTAATATTATACAAAACGTTATATGATCCCATGGTTTAAAACAACAACGTATCATTTAACCAAAAGCGTTTGTGTTCAAAGGAATCGCTTAAAGGTTATCATGGTTGTCTCCCTACGTTTTGGCTGAGGGGCTGAAGAACTGGATGCCGGGATAGAACTAATAGGAATAGCGGGAATATGTGTGGAAGTATCAGGTGGAGTTGGTGCCACAACATCCTCTCTAAACTCGGGATTTGGATTTTCCAATTCAGTAGCCTTTCGTTTCTTTCCTCATTCGAACTTGTCTTTCGTAATTTCCTGTATTTCTTCCTCCTCATGATCACCTTCCGGTTCCTCTTCAATTGATTCATCCGGAACTTGTGAGTCTTCCCCAAAGGTGTCGTTTTCATCATCGGATAGGTTAATGACTGGAACACCATCTGAAGATTCTGGTTCGGAGTCGCTGAATGTGATAACAAGTTCTAAGCTAGACATCTATCACATAACAACTAGCATGTTAGTATCACATAATATTTACATATTAATTTTTAACCAACAAGGATAAGCAATAGTTTTCTAAATCAAACACGGTCAAAGTCCAGACTCACTAATGCATCCTAACAAACTCGATAAGACACACTAATGCAAATTTTCTGGTTCTCTAAGACCAACGCTCTGATACCACATGTCATAACCCGACCTTAACCATAAGGACTATTACAATAACATATGATTTCATCGCGAGGTATTGACCTCTATATGCGACATTTTTCAAAAACTGCATTCGTTTTTACAATACAAATCATAGCTTTTATTACAAATACAAGGTTTAAACAACTTAATAATGATTATCGTTTAGCGATAATCTTAGACTTACAAACTTTACATGTGATAATAACAATACGACTTCCAACATATTTTACATTACAAATCCTCCGATATGCAGTTTTATTTTTGACACAAATATGCATACTCAAGATCTTGCTTAAATTCAACATGTTGCAGCGAAAGCTTTTAGTTATCACCTGAGAATAAACATGCTTAAAACGTCAACATAAAGTTGGTGAGATATAGGTTTAATGCCGGCAGCGTTATAAATATAGACCACAAGATTTCATATATAAACGTTTTAATAAAAATATTCTAAGTTGTTGAGCACTTGATAACCATACTTAACATTTAATCAACGTCGCATATTCCCTTTATTATGAAATCTTACTACACCGTACCAAGTGTAGTCACCGAAACGAAGTACTGTGCAACCGTTGAATATTGGTCGTCCAGTCCGGTTGGGGTTGTCAGGCCCGATAGATCTATCAACAGGATTCGCGTTTACAATACCTCATGTAAATAATAGTTACCAAGTTACAGGGAAGTATGCCAGTGGTACAACTCAACGTAGAATATATATTTTTAATCACTTGTGTCCATAACGTAAATCATAAAATGCATGTATTCTCATCCCGAAATATTTAGAGTTTAAAAGTGGGACTATATACTCACTTTTGCCTTGAAGGTATTTATCACGACTTGGTCTCCGATAGATATCACGAACCTAACCATATATATAATATATCAACATATTTTCTTTTTAAGTAATCATTACATATATATATATATATATATATATATATATATATATATATATATATATATATATATATATACCTTTAATATTTTCTTAGTCCGTAGTTAGCAGTCCGATGTTAGTGGTCCATAATTAGTTGCTCAATAAAATAAATAAAGACCCCATCGTATTCGTATTGATCAGAATTAATCTCGACCCATGGTACCATGTTGTCAAGTGACGTGTTGCGTACATAAAGTACCGTGTTGTCAAATGACGTGTTGCGTACAATCATGAGGTCTTATGATTAATCTTCTCGTGTTGTTTACGGGTGGTCCTGAAATATATAAAATCAAATCATAAGTAAATATATATGAAATATCATATTAATTAGAAATATATGATTAATTTAATTTTTCTCCAAATATTTTCGTAGCTAAACTAGCTTCGGATACCCGATCTTGTTTTAGTCGTAGTTTCTTCATTACAACTCCGTTTTTGTTGGTTCAACTTGCCACTTCCTTGGATCGAGTCAAATTTTAATAATACGAACTGAAAATACCTTAGGTTGTATTTGAAATCACAGGTTATAGGTCAAACTTTGGTGAAACTTATGAAAGTGATCATTTTCCATCATAAAAACAACATTTAATGATCATTTTTCTAAAAATACTTACACTTTGAGTTAAACCATGAAATTTTTATGTGTTAACATATTCATAAGAAATATCATTTTTCCAGAACATGAACTTCCAATTCAAAGCTTAAGACGGTTTTTAATTATCCAACCCAAAACAGCCCCCGGTTGCACTCCGACGACGTAGATTCAGTTTTTAAGGTGTTCTTTGTAAAACCAAGTTATATCTTGTTAAGTTAGCATATCATTATGATATATTACAGGTCTTGAAGTGTTTTAAAAGTCAAGTTAGAAGGATCTATTTATTTTGCGAACAAGTTTGAAATCATTCAAACTATGTTCTTGTTGTTAAAATTTTATACCACAAAATAAGATAGCTATATAAATATGAATCGAATAAGGTTATGAACAAGGTTACTACCTCAAGTTACTTGGACAAAGTTACTGTAAAAGATGAGAAAAGTCTTAGAACCAAAAGAGTGGTGGAGTTGGATCAAAAGGTTGGAAGTAAACTTGTATTTTTGGAAGGATTATTGAAGTTTTCTTGTAAGGAATTTATTATGATGATTAAGGCTTGTTTTTGAAGCTAGATCTTCATGGTTATTTGCTGAGATTGTGAAGAACACTTAAGGTTCCTAAGAGTGTGTTTTTGGTTAGAGAAAATGTGTAGTAAAAATGAAATTGGAATGGAGTATAAATGGTGGTAAAAAGATGTATAAATTTGTAATATTGTGCAAAAGTCTTATAATATGCCAAATTGATTAATCATGCATGCTAAGATCCAAAATTGGCTGACTCATGGCTGCTAATAAAGTGATTGTGATGTGTATATACTAATATTAAATACGTATAGGAGCTGGGTATGATACGAGTACATATACTCTAGGTATACATGTAGAAATTTTAAGGAAACGGAACGAGAATTCAAATATAGCTATCTTTTGTAAATATACTTATATTGTTTTATGTATATAAGCCCTTTAAAAGTGATTAAATACATATTTATACGATACTTGTATAAGTATTATAGGTTAAAGGTATATATGTCAAATAACGTTACGTATAGTTATCATTTTGAAAACTTAAGTTAGTAGTCTCAAAGTATACTTATAACTTATTGTTATTAGTACACAATAAGATGTTAAACCATTCTTAGATCATGTTAAATATATATAAATACATATATATACACAAACGTATAATTATCATTTGTTATATAGTTCGTGATATCATCGGTCAAATTGGACGGTCAAACGTTGTGTAAAACTCTTTTTAAAAACATAAATCTCAACAATTTAGATTACTTATCATGTTGGTAAGGTTTAATTTATGTAAATATTAATCTCATAGGTATAAAATGATCGGAAAAATCCGGGTCGTTACAATAATGGACATCCTTCACCCACCGTTACCGTAGGACATTTGTAGTAGATTCATTATGTAATCTCATTTGTAGTTCCATGTATTACTTATGTATTGTACGAACCTATGCGGATGTATGCAACTTTTTATTAATGAATGGAACTTAGTGTTGTTTAATCTTTGTACGGTGTTCTATTTACATTACTGTATGATGATTTTGTGGTATCTAAACTATTTGCGTTACCTAATTAACATGTGTTGTGTTGATTCCATGTTGGTTACTATATACTGTATTATTATAATTGAATACTGGATTTTGACTTGAGTCAAAATTTCTGTTTAGAACATCAATGGCCAACGGAAGATCAACGCCTACAGTAGCACAGATCGAAGAAATGATCACTGAACGAGTAGCCGCAGCTTTAGCGGAAATGAACCCCCAAGCCCCACCAGTTAACCAGCCCATTCGTAATGGATGTACTTATAAGGAATTCCAAAGCTGCAAGCCCCACAACTTTAGTGGTACTGAGGGGCCAGTTGGTCTCACTAGGTGGTTTGAGAAATTAGAATCTATGTTCCGTGTAAGCAACTGCTCAGAGATGAATAAAACCAAGTATGCCTCATGTACGCTGTCGGATGGCGCACTAACCTGGTGGAACACACTTGCTCAAGCTAAGGGTATTGACGAGGCATATGCTACGCCGTGGGAAGAATTTAAGGGGGCCATGATTGAAGAGTACTGCCCCAGAACGGAGATACAGAAGATGGAGACTGAGTTTTGGTGACCGAAAGTGGTAGGAAATGATCTTGATGGTTACAACCGTAGGTATCTGGAATTAGCTCTAATGTGTCCAACGATGGTTACCCCAGAGTTTAAGCGCATGGAAAGGTACTTGTGGGGACTTCCTAAGACCATTAAGGGAAATGTCACCTCTTCTAAGCCAGATGATGTCCCGGAAGCAATGCACATGGCGCACACCTTAATGAACCAAATTATCAGCGATGAACTGAAAAAGGAAAAATCTGAATCGGGGGTTAGCAGTGAGAAGCGTAAGTGGGACAACAACAAGGGGAGAGCCTATGATCAAACCCCCGCTAAGAGGCACAACGATGGGAGGAACCCCAATCTGAACACCAACTCGAACCCCAACTACAAGGGTAGTCTGCCACAGTGCAAGAGGTGCTACAAGCACCATACCGGGTACTGTAATGTTGTCTTTGAAAAGTACAAAAGGACCGGGCATATTGGCAAGGACTTCAAAATCACCACCATGACTGGGAAGCCAAACCTCACGGTTCCGAGAAAGTGCTATGAATGCGGACAGACGGGCCACTTCAGAAATGAGTGTCCCAACAAGCGAAAGGACGGCGGACCGCCGCGTGGAAGAGCATTCAATGTAAACACAAGGGATGCCCGTGAGAACCCCGACTTGGTCACAGGTATATTCACTATCAACAATTTATTAGCTTCTGTTCTGTTTGATACTGGTGCCGATAGAAGTTATGTATGTAGACACTTTTGCTCTAAGATAAATTGGTCGTTAGTTCCTTTAAAGGAGAGTATGCTTGTAGAGGTAGCCAATGGAAAACTTGAGAAAGTTGACCAAATTAGCCGAGGAGCTATTATCAACATAGCTGGTGTGAATTTCGAGATTGACTTGATACCCATTAAGTTGGGAAGCTTTGATGTTATCGTCGATATGGACTGGTTGACCAAGATAAGGGCTGACATTATCTGTGGAGATAAAGCTCTTCGTATACCACACGGAGATGGTGAGCCAATGATTATTTACGGAGAGAGATGTAGCTCGAAACTGAATCTCATTAGTTGCATGAAAGCGCAAAAGATCATGAAGAAAGGATGTCTTGCTGTTCTAGCACATGTGAAAACGTTAGAAACTGAGGTGAAGAGCGTGGATGATGTACGAATTGTGAACGAATTTTTCGATGTCTTTCCGGAAGAGTTTCCTGGATTACCGCCACCGAGAGCAGGGGAGTTTCAGATCGATTTAGTGCTAGGAGCTGCACCTGTAGCTCGCGCACCTTATCGACTCGCACCTTCCGAAATGCAAGAGTTGCAGAGCCAACTACAAGAACTACTAGACCGTGGATTTATCCAACCAAGTTTCTCGCCTTGGGGCGCACCTGTTTTATTTGTGAAGAAGAAGGACGGATCCTTCCGCATGTGTATCGAATACCGTGAACTCAACAAATTGACGATCAAGAATCGGTATCCTCTTCCCCTAATTGACAATCTTTTTGATCAACTACAAGGATTGAACGTTTACTCTAAGATCGATTTGCGATCCGGTTATCACCAGTTGAGGGTGTAAGAGAGCGATGTGATGAAGACTGCATTCAGGACTCGTTATGGTCATTATGAGTTTTCCGTGATGCCATTCGGTTTAACCAACGCACCTGCCGTGTTTATGGACCTCATGAATCGTGTATGCAAGCCATACCTGGATAAGTTCGTTATCGTCTTCATAGATGATATCCTCATCTACTCCAAAAGCGAAGAAGAACATGAACAACATCTTCGTCTAGTGTTGGAACTCTTGAGACAAGAGCAACTTTATGCAAAATTCTCTAAGTGTGAGTTTTGGTTGAAGGAAGTCCAATTTCTGGGTCACGTTGTGAGTGATCAAGGTATTAAAGTTGATCCCGCAAAGATTGAAGCTATCAGCAAGTGGGAAACCCCCACTACTCCGACTCACATCCGCCAATTTTTAGGCCTCGCCGGTTACTACCGAAGATTTATTGAAGGTTTCTCTCTGATTACGCGTCCTTTGACCGCACTGACTCACAAAGGGAAGAAGTTCATTTAGGAACCCGAACAGGAATCAGCATTTCAAACCTTGAAAAAGAAGTTAACCACCGCACCTATTTTATCACTCCCTGAAGGCAGTAACGATTTCGTCGTTTATTGCGATGCTTCGAAAAGTGGTTTTGGTTGTGTATTGATGCAACTCACAAAGGTTATCGCTTACGCCTCTCGTCAACTGAAGAATCAAGAGCGAAATTACACTACGCACGATCTCGAGCTTGGAGCCGTTGTCTTTGCATTAAAGCTGTGGAGACACTATCTTTATGGAACTAAGAGCACTATTTTCACCGATCATAAAAGCCTCCAACACATCTTCGATCAGAAGCAACTGTAAAGACCCGTCCTAATCCATCCGGACGAAGTCCATATCGATTATAAACGATTCACAACAGTTGACTACATCGCGAGGTACTTGACCTCTATATGATACATTTTACAAACATTGCATTCGTTTTTGAAAAGATAATCTTTCATTACATCGAAAGTTGACAACATGCATACCATTTCGTAATATATCTTACTATATTTGACTTAATAATAATCTTGATGAACTCAACAACTCGAATGCAACGTCTTTTGAAATATGTCATGAATGACTTCAAGTAATATCTCTATAATGAGCAAATGCACAGCGGAAGATTTCTTTCGTACCTGAGAATAAACATGCTTTAAAGTGTCAACCAAAAGGTTAGTGAGTTCATTAGTTTAACATAAATAATCATTTTCATCATTTTAATAGACCACAAGATTTTAATTTCTCATAAATAAACGTCCCATGCATAGAGACAAAAATATCATTCATATGGATTGAACACCTGGTAACCGACATTAACAAAATGCATATAAGAATATCCCCATCATTCCGGGATCCTCCTTCGGACATGATATAAATTTTGAAGTACTAAAGCATCCGGTACTTTGGATGGGGTTTGTTAGGCCCAATAGATCTATCTTTAGGATTCGCGTCAATTAGGGTGTTTGTTCCCTAATTCTTAGATTACCAGACTTAATAAAAAGGGGCATATTCGATTTCGATAATTCAACCATAGAATGTAGTTTCACGTACTTGTGTCTATTTTGTAAATCATTTAAAAAAGTAGCGCATGTATTCTCAGTCCCAAAAATATATATTGCAAAAGCATTTAAAAAGAGAGTAATGAAACTCACCTAATGTATTTTGTAGTAAAAAATACATATGACTATAATGAACAATGCGGGGTTGGCCTCGGATTCACGAACCTATATCATTTGTATATTCATTAATATATATAATCGTAATTGAATAAATATATATATATTATTATTAGTGATGTAAATTATATAGTTAATAAGTTATAAGTTTCATTATGTATTTATATATTTTTATTTTATATAAACAGAGATTTTAATATAGTCAACTTAGGTGATTTAAAGATATTTTTGTATATAAAAATCTTTATGTTTATACTTATAATTTTTAACAATATTAATAAAACTTTCATTTTTATATTCATAGATTATTTTAATAATGATAGTATCGATAATAATTATAATAATAATATTGATAGTTTTTAAGAATTACAAAGAGATAACTTTAGTAAAAATTAATATTAATGATAATACTTTTAGTGGTAACAATACATATATTGAAAGTTCATGTTAAGTATAAATGACAATCTTTATAATAATAATAATATTACTATCAATAATAATACAATGATAATAGCACTAATATTAATAATTTTTGTAATGATAATACTAATAATTTTTAAGTGATAATACTAGTAATAACTATAATAATATCATAAATTACATTAATAATAATAATCATTATATATAATTAATGCTATTAACTAACATAATAATAGTATTTAACAATAATAATTAATAATAATAACCAAAATAACAATAATGAAAAAAAAATGATAATAATAATAATTCTAATAAGGATAACATTAATAAATATAATAATAATAATAATAATAATAATAATAATAATAATAATAATAATATTATAATAATAATAATAATAATAATAATAATAATAATAATAATATTAATAATAATAATTAATAATAAGAAACTACCTCACAAAAAGAGAGTTCCAAAAAAATTAGAAGCCCTTGCCGAGGCTCGAACCCGAGACCTCCCTCTCACAAGAAACCCCCTAAACCACTGCACTAATCTCGTTTTTCCTGATTATATCTACAACCCATTTATATTTAACATCTATTTTCTGTTTTCCTCTCTTCATCTTCTTCATCATGCTTAAACCTATCCAAGTGTAATCGACAACTTTCCCATTTTGTTTATATCTTCATATCAACACAGATATACTTATTTGTAATCAATTAGATTAACAAAACAAAGAAAGAAAGAAAAAAAAAATAAAAAAAAATCTGTCCCGTCGCTGTTAAATGGAACAAAAAAAAAATGATTTCAAAATTTACAAAGTTTTGAATAAATGTTACAACACGAAATATGTGTTAAACGATTCATGGAAACTATTTAAATGATTAATTTCAACAGAAGAGGAACCTAGAACTCCAATTTAATCTTTGAATAACGTTTGACTTTTTGCTCTTAAAGGTTTGACTCGAAAATTATCAGTCGATAGAAAGAGTTGAGACTTGAAAATTTACAGGGAGTTCGAGTACGAGATGCCTAACAATCCTGCATTAATGGATTTTGAGATTGATTTCGAATTCAAGTTTTGGTAAAAAAAAAAAAATGAACAGAGTGTCGAGCGGTTTTATCTAATTTGTTTTGGTTTTTGATTTCCACAAATGCAATCTTTAATTTATAAAACGAATTGATAATTGGAGTTAAAACACTGGTTAATCATGGATCATATTTCTGTGTACCAAATCGACAAGAGGTTAAATCAAAAAGAAAAAAAAACGACAGCAGAAAGAAACAGAAAAGAGAGAACAAAAACAAAAAAAATAAAAAAAATCAGATAGTGATAGGGATGCCTTTAAAATCAGTTTCTATACATATATCTGTATAAATGTTTACGTATATATATCTCTTTTATTTATTTATCTATTAAATTTTGTAATAAAATTCGTAATGTCAATCTATTTATAAAATCTATTAATATTATTAATTTTTAATAAGAATACTAATAATAATAATATTAAAGATGCTAATGACAATATTAATAATAATAACAATGATTATTATTTTATATTAATAATAATACTAATATTTATTATAAATAGTAATTATAAAAATGATAATAGTAATCTTGATAATATTGTTTATTTTTTTAATATTTAATATAATATTTATATCTACATATATTTTATATAATAACATTAATACTACTGATATAAATACTAATATTAATATACATAATAATAATAATGAATGTAATAATAACATGGAAACTATATTGTAATTTGTAATTAAATTTAATATATTATTATCACACATTACTATTTATGTAATATTTACTAACTAACTATATATATATATATATAATATATATATATATATATATATATATATATATATATATATATATTGAATGTTTACTATTTATTACAATATACATATAATAACGATTATGTATATATATATATATATATATATATATATATATATATATATATATATATATATATATATATGGATAACAACGTTATTATCTTATATACTAATTTACATTCCTAATTTAACCATTAATTTGTATTTTATCTTTTCAAATTACTATATATATATATATATATATATATATATATATATATATATATATATATATATATATTTACAACAATGGTTCGTGAATCGTCTGAGATAGTCGAAGGTCAATTGGTATCATGAAATAGTTCCAAAATTTACAAGACTCAACATTACAGACTTTGCTTATCGTATCGAAATTAAATAAGATTCAAGTTTAAATTTGGTTGGAAATTTTCGGGTCATCACGGTAACTGAATATTAGACAGTGTCGATGGATTGAGATGCTGAACGACTATGATTGTGAACTTCGTTATCACCCTGGCATGGCCAATGTTGTAGCTGACGCTTTGAGCCGAAAGGAGAGGATGGCACCTCTTCGTGTCCGAGCCTTGAACATCACCATTCATTCGAACCTCAATAGCCAGATCCGAGCAGCCCAAGATGAGCCTCTCAAGGAGGAGAATATATCTCATGAATACTTGAACATTCCCGTTTCTCGATTCGAAGTTAAGGAGACTGGATTCCGATGCTATGCCGGAAGGATTTGGGTACTTCGTTATGGAGATCTACGGAACCTTATACTAGATGAAGCCCACAAGTCGAGATATTCGATTCATCCAGGAGCCGAAAAAATGTGCCACGATCTCAAGGAACAGTACTGGTGGCCTAATCTTAAGAAGGATGTTGCAACTTATGTCGGTAAGTGTTTGACTTGCTCAAAAGTTAAGGCCGAACATCAGAAGCCTTCTGGGATGCTTCAACAACCGGAAATCCCACAATGGAAGTGGGAAAGGATAACTATGGATTTTATTACGAAGTTACCAAAGACGGTGGGCGGATACGATACCATCTGGGTTATTGTTGACCGTCTTACCAAATCTGCACACTTTTTAGCCATGAAGGAAACTGATACGATGGAGAGACTCGCTCAACTATACATAAAAGAGGTTATATCTCGTCATGGTATGCCCTTATCGATCATCTCAGATCGCGATCCCCGTTTTGCTTTCGGATTTTGGCGTTCTTTGCAACAAGCCTTGGGAACTCGTCTCGACATGAGCACTGCGTATCACCCACAGACCGACGGGCAAAGCGAACGCACGATTCAGACCTTGGAGGACATGTTGCGTGCATGTGTCATTTATTTTGGAAAGGCTTGGGAAAGGCATTTTCCGCTAGCCGAATTCTCTTACAACAACAGTTATCACTCGAGTATTAATACCGCACCTTTTGAAGTATTGTATGGCCGCAAGTGCCGATCTCCTATTTGTTGGGCCCAAGTAGGCAAAACACAAATCACCAGACCCGAGATAGTCCATGAAACAACTGAGAAGATTGTTCAAATTCAAGCGAGACTTAAGACGGCCCGTGATCGCCAAAAGAGTTATGCAGACCTTAAATGTAAAGACTTTGAATTCAACGTGGGTAACCATGTAATGTTGAAGGTCGCACCTTGGAAAGGTGTGATCCATTTTGGAAAACGTGGGAAGCTCAACCCGCGATACATTGGTTCTTTTGAAATCTTGGAGCGTGTTGGACCCGTTGCTTACCGTATGGACCTTCCGACTCAATTGAGCTCAGTTCATCCTACCTTTCATGTATCGAATTTGAAGAAGTGTCTTGCTGAACCGGAACATGTCATACCATTGGAGGAACTTACAATTGATGACAAACTCCACTTCGTGGAAGAGCCTGTTGAAATTATGGACCGTGAGGTCAAAACTTTGAAACACAACAAGATTCTGATCGTCCGAGTATGATGGAATGCCAAACGAGGACCTGAGTTTACCTGGGAACGAGAGGATCAAATGATGCAGAAGTATCCTCACCTTTTCCCAACTCCTCTGTCATACCCCGTCCAAAATCTTCCGAACGAATACAACAACATATGGTACCATCGAGATGAACGGACCTCTATATGCCTTGAACGACTCCATGTAATATCTCTAAATGAGTAAATTTACAGCAGAAGATTTCTTTCATACCTGAGAATAAACATGCTTTCAAGTGTCAACCAAAAGGTTGGTGAGTTCATAAGTTTATCAATAAACAATAAAATTCATCATTTTGATAGACCACAAGATTTAAATGCTGCATGGTACAAATGGGCCCGAATCCTATACCCACCTGTAATGTACATGCGATATCTTTTAAATACAGTACACATTTCTCGCGTACGAAATCCATTTTTCATAAATCTTAGTAACCGTACACATATCTCGTGCACAAAAACTAATACACATAACCTGTGCATAAAAATCATTCTCTCGATACATAACATTCATATCAACTGGTGGCAATTATCATGTCCACATAATTCAACGGTGGCAATTATCATGTCCACATAATTCAACGATGGCAATTATCATGTCCACATAATTCAACGGTGGCAATTATCATGTCCACATAATTCAATAATAATCCGCAGAACTTCTGTCTGTATAATAATTCATTCGAGGAATGTTTTGCTTGTGTCTATCTCGTCAAACATTTATAAAAGCATTTCATGTATTAGCAGTTCAAATCATATTTCAAAAGAATTTAATAAAGCAGTTATAAAAACAGCGCATGTATTCTCAGTCCCAAAAATGCAAAGAGTAAAAAGGAATCAAATGAACTCACCTATTGTATTTTGTAGTAAAAATACATAGAACGACATTGAACGAGTATATGGTTGGCCTCAGATTCACGAACCTATGTCATTTGTATATTTATTAATACACATAATTGTAATCTAACAAATATATATATGTATATATATTTGTATATCTATATCCATTTTATAAATATCTTTTATTTGTTAACTTAATGATAATACTAATAACAATAATACTAATAGTAATAATGATATTATTGATAATAATAATAATAATACTATTAATTTTGTTGATAGCTTTAGTAAAATTGATAGTAATGATAGTAAATTTTAATAATAACAGTATAGATAATGATGATCATAATAATAATAGTAAATATTAATGATGATACTTATAACAATAATAATGGTAAATATGTTATTAATAATTATAAGTATATTGATAAAACTAATATTTATAAAAGGATAACAATCCTAATATTAATGATAATAATATATTTTTTTTATTACTTTCATAATAATAATAATGATGATAATCATAATAAGGATAATATTATTACTAATAGTAATATTAATACTTATGATAATAATAATAAATATTAATGATAAAGAAGAGTAATAATAATAATAATAATAATAATAATAATAATAATAATAATAATAATAATAATAATAATAATAATAATAATAATACTAATAATAATAATAATAGAGATAAAAATAATAACTACCTCATAAAATAGGCCTTTTAAAGGATATAACGACCCTGCCCAAGATCGAACCCGCGACCTCCCGCTCCTCAATAGCACTCCCTACCATCTACTCTATCACGTTTTTCTCTTGTATCTCCAATGGGAAATCAATATAACCCGTTTCTTGGCTCAACGAAAATAAGACATAGCCCAATCAAACACTTGTTTCACGAGCCCAACAACAACATTAAAACTCTCGGCCCAACTACTAATTTATAAGCCCGAAACATGTTTTAATTTATATTGAACCACGAATTCGTGGTGGGGTTCATCGACTGGCATTAAAAAATTATGGCCACTAGTTGCATCTCATTATCACGTGTTCTTGGATACCCCATATGTTCTTCATCATCTTTATACATCAATCTTCATCATTCTACTTTCGTTGTTAAATCCCAACAGCAACAGAAAAAAAATATATAGCAGGAACCTTTCGTTCACCTCTAATCTTGAAATAGAAAAACAAAAAAAAAAAACTGTTTCACCGTATCAACAATTGGGTTTCTATTAGTGACAGAAAATCAAAAGTATAGCAGCGTGCTTGTTTCGATTAGGAGTAATCCCGAAGCACTTCACAATGATTTCGAAATGAAAAACAGAAATAGAAGGAAGCTTCTACAGTGATATTTCAGTGGGTTTCAAATGGGTTTATCAAATGGGTTTTGTTTTGGGTTGTGGTGGTTTCATTGTGAACAACACAGAAAATGAGTAGCAACAAAAAAACTGTAAAAGGGACGATTGTAGGGTTATTTTTTCGAGCCAGAAACAGTGACCGGAACAACAAAAACTAAATAGAAACATCTTTTAGCAACAGTAAACTTCGATGGTTCATGGCTATTTTAGTGGTGATCGTTGGTGGTGTTGTGGTTGTATAATTGAGTGATTGTTTAAGTGGTAATTTGCTCGATGAGGTGGTAACGAGTGTGGTTGTTTCTGGTTCAAAAACAGAAAACGATAGCAGTGATGGTGGTTCTTCGAATAAGAGTAGGAGAGAGAGAGAGAGAGAGTGATAGAGAGAGAGAGTAGGGTTGACGGTTATTCTTGGTGATGGTGCATCGTTTACGTATAGCAGTAGCAATCCAAATGGGTTTTGATGGTGCCTAGAGCTGTCGAACAGAAATTATTAAGTTTATTAGTAGCTGGGTCTCGTGAGTTGTAGAAGAGAAAGAGAAAGTGTATGAGAAAGAAGAGTGATAGCAATTTTATGTGATAGAGAGTGGTGGTGACAAGGTGTTGGGTTGTCATGGTTAGGACTCACGATGATGATGGTGGTGGAGTCGAGCAATAGTGATCCATCGTACATCGAAAGTGATGGGTTTGAGATAGTTAAGGTTGGATTCAACGTCTTTAGTGATTTGTAAGGTGATAGAAAACCGAAGGTGGATGGAAGGTGTGGTGATGAGTTCATGATTCTAACCGAAAGAAGCTCAAGAGGATGGTTCATTTGGTGGTGATCAGGCATGGTGTGTTTTGGTCGAATGCTAAATAAAACAAGTGTGTATATTTGTTTATGTGATATGTGTGAATGTGGGTGTATTGGTTACACATAGGACTCAGAAAGTAAAGAAAGAGTCGTGCATGTATGTCATATGTGCATATAATAGATATGCAGAGAATGAAATTATATTAATATATAATTATAATATAAACTAATAATAATATAATATCACTTCTAATTCAAGAATCTTAGCACAGTAATATCATGTGATAAATCAAATGAAAACAGTAAGCAGCCAATACTTTGGATTCATTCTACCGACAGTTTTCACGGACTGCTAAATCGTATCCCGTTGTGAATCAGTGACGGATAAAAAGTACTCATAAAAATCCCAAAATTTTAAATTAAATGTCTTTATTTATTTAGGTCATTATGGTATAAACTTTAGTCATTAATTTAATAAATAAAAAGTACATCAACTGTCCCTCTCATTTATGAGTAAAATATAAAAAGTGTTAAAATTAAATAATTAGCTCCTAAATATACTTTGAATAAGACTATAACTTATATAACTCATTTTTGGATCACCGTTTATTTTAAAATCATATAAGTTTGAATTAAACTTGTTTAATATCAATCGGGACATCAAATGAGTATTACAATCATTAAATATTTATTTTCAACATACTTTATTTATATATATAAATATATTTTAAATAATAATTATTATAATACCCTATTTTTATTTTATTAATTTTTAATAACAACAACATATAATACTTCAAATTATATTTCAAAGTATTATTTATATATACATACACACATATCTATTTACAATTAATTGTTCGTGAATCGCCGAGAGCAGTCGAAGGTCAATTGAATATATGAACATCGTTCCAATGTTTTCTAGACTCAACATTTCATACATTGCTTATCGTATCAAAATCATATAAAGATTAAGTTTAAATTTGGTCGGAAATTCCCGGGTCATCACAGTACCTACCCGTTAAAGAAATTTCGTCCCGAAATTTGAGTGAGGTCGTCATGGCTAACAACAAATATGTTTTCCTGACGAATATGAGCTGATAAATAGAGTTTTATCATTATTGAATAATACAGATAAAATAATTCGAATATTCGAAGAGCACGAATGAAGCTATCACAAAAGAGTGAAATGAATAAATGAAGTTTCATTTTAACTTTTGACGTTGTCTTGGTTGAATTCCGGAATTCAAGGGATATAAATAAAATCTTCGAAATCTAAAAGATTTGATTCTTCGACGAATAAGGAAATCAAGATCTCTATAAATAAATACGGTGATCTGCCTCGATTACATTATCTGATATTTCCATTATAAATTAAACTTTTTCCGTTCCATTAGTTTCCACCACTTCTATACCTTTTTTTTCAGTTCGTATATCCAAAAGATTATAATAATGCTTAATCCGGTTCTAATCCTTGTTCTTATTCTGACTATCATAATGATCGTTCTTCTTTTCCAACTCCCACCGGAAGGATCTGTTTATTTCTACTATGCTCTAGGGATTATTGCATTTATAATTCTCTCGTGTCTTTATATTACTATACGTACTGATATCCACAGTTTGTAATTTCAGTGTTGTCATTGGGCTTTATATTTTCTTTTATACTTCGAAGTCCTTGCTTCTATTTTTCTATAATCATTGTCATTCACAGTTAATACTCTCTCTAATTTACTGTGATTTATACCCCCATTGATATTCTGAAGCTTCATGTTTTTATTTTATCTTCCCGACTTTAAATCAAGCGAATAATGGCCCAGAATTTGTAAGTGTGGAGTTTCGAATGAACATAACTAATGTTCTAAGAGAGAAATTGTAATAGTACGATCTTCATTGGTTAAATTACCAAAATTCAAGAGAAAAGATAAGACTATCAAGAAAATGTGTTCTTGATATGTTTATAGACCAAATAGAACGTAAGAGTCGTGTAACATGGCACATGATGACGTTATGGTCTGTGAATCATCACGTTTCATTAGAAACTCAGCATGACTTACTGTAATATAATCACGTTGATCAGGTGTCATTATATTATACTAACTCATGCATCAGTTCCCAACACTACTTCAAAAACATTCATATTTTAAATTCGAAAGTTTACAGAATATAGAAACTAACAGTTTCTATATGATGTAACACTGATAGCACGAAGAGGTATATAATTTCGGACGAGAATATTTATGAAAATATACTCAGAAATATCGAAGATATTTATGATGATATTTTGGAATTTCTAAGTTTGAAGGTTGATGAAGAAAAATTTTCCGCAAGATTTTAACATGACTTCGGAGCAAGATATTCTCTAAAGATTTCAACGGATCCAGAATTACCTAGATTCTTTGAATATAGGGTATGGTCCTTGTATTTGTCCTTGGTCTCCTTAGTGGTTAGCTCAATCCGTTTTCCAGTTCTTACTTTTCTGAGCTTTTCCAACATACTATTCTTTATCATCAAACTTCTGATGATTAAGGTCGTTTACGGTTGTCTACGGTTTCTGCTGCTTCATTCAGCTTTTTCAACATTCAGAGTATTGATTTGTAGACTGAGTGCTTTTCAGAATTTCAGAATGAAAGATCATAATTCTAAGAGATAAATGTTATACATATAACTGTTGATGTAGATATGCTGTAAGTTTTCAAAGTACTGATTGCTGATTCCCGATAATTGGTATGGCAGTTCTCGTTACAAGATGCGGATGAGTATATGATAAGAATTCAATAGATAAATATAGTGATTTGTCGGAGAGATTTAAGCCAAGGAGCAACGAGGTTGCTGGTACGTCTACTGATAATATGGTGAGATATAAAAGGTTCCCCGGTAACAACAAAAGAGCACGCATATATATCAAGATTATAATAAGGTTAATCCGAATGAAAATCTAAGTTGACTTGCTGGAGCTGTGACAAAATTGACTAATTTTGGAAAGGGATTGCAAAGTTATTTTCAGTAATAATAACGCCAAAAGAGCTAGCATAGATACGTGTTAAATGTTTACTCAGGTTCCAAGTGTTTTCAGGTGTATAACTATATGTATCAATCTTTTCTTCCGTAGATGAAGTGCGGTTGGTTCATCCTCTCAATTGAGGTGTTTTCAAGCATCATTGAAGAGTTTGAACGTAGATTGTAATCGTCAAGATACAATTGAGGTTTAAGATGAAGTTAAGTGGAAAACTTGAAGAAGTTTTTAGTCTCATATGTTATAATCAATATTTTAATTCATTTTAATTGTCCAACATTATTAATCCACAGTCGATAGTCCACAGTTAGCAGTGTACAAATAATAATTCATATATAGTTTATTATATAATATTCGAATTAATTAATACGCATCGTGACCCGTGTACATGTCTCAGACTCGATCATAACTCAAATTATATATATTATTATAGAATCAACCTCAACCCTGTATAGAGAACTCGATCATTACTGCATATAGAGTGTCTATGGTTATTCCAAATAATATATATAAATGCGTCGATATGATATGTCAAAACCTTGTATATGTGTCCCGATATTTAAAGTGCGTAAAATAAATAACAAAAATTAAATAACGATAAATAAAGTGCGTAAAGTAAATAACAGAAATTAAATGACGATAAATAAAATTGCAAGAATGTAAATTGCGATAATTAAAATGCGATGAATAAATAAATTGCGATAAATAAATTGCGATAAATAAATGTAATCAGTTAGCTAGGAACAGTTAGCTGGAATAGTTAGCGTGGATTCTTAACAAGGTTTTTCGTAGTTAATTTGTTTGTTTCTATCATATTTTTATTTCGTCAAATGTTTTCTTCATTATGCCACTTGTTGGATTCTGATAGGTCAAAATCCAAATATGAAATTGAGTAAAAATGGTTATTCTGCGATGAACGGATACGTATATCGGTGGTTGTAAGTAGGATAGTGAATGACTGTTGAATCAGCTTCGAATAACATACAGTGTAGTTTATTAATGTGAAATCTAAATATTTCTCGGGTATTACCTACCCGTTAAAATATTTTCACCATTAACAGTTTGTACAAAAGAATTTTTAATTACAATCTTTATGAAAACATATGTACATGTATATTTTCTTCAGATGTAATCATGGATTTATGAGTTAATATGATATTAATCTCATCTGATTTTCGGTTGGAATTAGAGTGAATAATCTCCAAAACCTTAGAGATTACATAATCGCCATGTCGAACGAGGATAGAGGATTTAGTACGTCATGTAGAACGATGATTATACACGAGGTTCAGAATGAGATGTTGAGGCATGTGATGTTGAAACTTGGGTTGTTGGTGGTACTGTTGGTACTGGTGATAGTGCTGAAGCTGGTAAATTTTGCACCATATTCTCCAAATTAATTACACGAGCGCGAAGTTCGTTGACTTCTTATATTATTCCGGAATGATTGTCGGTCGGAACGAGCGAATGAATAAGGTTTAGAATTTTATATAGAATATAATCTTGGTGAGATATTTGGGAAATGAGAGAGAAAATAGTATTACAAACAGGTTCGTTGGTAAGTGTTTCAGGTTTATCGCCAAGAGGTAAATTCGATTGGTGGAGGGGATCGCCTTCTTCGCGTCTCCATTGATTAAGTCGACTACGAACCCATCTGATGAATTGGGGATGAGTGATTGGTTGTTTCATTCTGGTGACGCTGATAGGTGAAACTCCATATCGGAATAGCTGTCGGAATCCGAGGAATTCGAACTGGTTGAGGGATTCATCTCGTACGATCAGATGAAAGACTTTTCGATAAAAAATAGATTATAGGATGTAGATTAGTACCCTGTAATACATAATTTACATATGCATATATAATACTAAAATCCCATAAGTTACGGAGAAATCTACTGTGACGACCCGGAAATTTCCGACCAGATTTAAACTTAACCTTTATATGTTTCCGACACGATAAGCAGAATTTGTAATGTTGAATCTCAAAAAGTTTGGAACTACATTCATGTAATCAATTACCCTTTGACCGTGTTCGACGATTCACGAACAATTATGTGTATATAGATATGTATATATAATATATAATATTAACTGAAAACATTAACAAAGTATTAGATATATGATACTTTACATGAACATATTTATTTCGATATATTTATCGACAGAATTAAGAGATAATATCAAATAATTGAATTATCAGATACATTATGATATGATTACGGGCCTATGTTATGAGGTCCACTGTGATTTAAGAAATCTATTCTTTTTGACAACTCAATACTTAACCAGTATGATAAAGATAACGATATTTATATTTTATTTTATTAAATATATAAAACAATTTAAATTAATATTATATATATTTTTTTATACGCGTATTATACGTACATAATTTTATACTTTTACTATACTTTAACTTTACCTTTACTTTACTTTTACTTTACTTTAACTTTAATAATTCATACTTTAATAATTCACTTTAATAATTCATACTTTAATAATTCACTTTAATAATTCATACTTTAATAATTCATACTTTAATAATTCACTTTAATAATTCATACTTTAATAATTCACTTTAATAATTCATACTTTAATAATTCACTTTAATAATTCATACTTTAATAATTCACTTTAATAATTCATACTTTAATAATTCACTTTAATAATTCATACTTTAATAATTCACTTTAATAATTCATACTTTAATAATTCACTTTAATAATTCATACTTTAATAATTCACTTTAATAATTCAAAAATATATTATAAATAGAATTCAATAGGTTTCATTATTTCATAGAAACTTGAAAATATATTTCTCTAAACTCTCTCAATCGAATTACATATATATATATATATATATATATATATATATATATATATATATATATATATATATATATATATATATATATATATATATTTACTTAGTATTATTTCAAGATATTATTAGTATACATAAAATACTACGACGGAGTTATATTCAGACGATTTCAAAATAAGTTTTCAAATGGGATAGAGCTAAGGAAATTATGGGTTATAGCTATGAAGGTTATGGGTATTGATCGAGGGTATTGCTCGTGAGGTCAACCTAACGTTTATCATTTTTGTTGCGTCTACGTACTTTCCTGCAATATTGAATCACAATATTGATACGTGAGCATTCATATCTTATCTTTTATATATTAATAGTGTATCCCTGACTAGTGCTCGAGTATATATGATTATGCATGTTTGTATGCTTAGTTTCGTCGTTAAATAGTTTATGATAAATCACGAATTTGATACATATGCTACTGAGATAAGGTATATGATATGCATGTCGTTGAAAAGCTAAAGAAAAATTAATAACTTATCATTTAGAAATCGTGTAGGTTCGATGAACGGATGAAAAGATATGGTCAACTGAATTATTATTAATTTTAATATTATTATTAAAACGGTTATTATAATTGTTATCAGTTGATGTTATTACTAAAATTATCTTTATTACTAAAAATTAATATTTTTATTGAAACTATCACTTTATTATTTTTATCATTATTATTATTATTATCAATATTATTTAATCAAATAAATATGCGTACAAAGATATTTTTACCACACGTAATATAATTACATTAATAATACATACCATTATATTTTTATGATATTAAGTAAATTTTATTACTTGAGATATATAAAAGTATATTTTTATCATATATAAATTTAAATATAATTTTTTATTTATTAATAAATGACTGGTATTATTTAGTATAATTAGATTTGATAAATATATTTAAATATATAAAACGACTATATATAAGTTATATAATAAACATGTATAGATTTTGGAAGTCATTTTGGGTCAAGTTGACTTTTGTTGACTTTTGCATGTCGGTCTCGAGCATTAGGATTGTGATACACTACGACTTGACCTAAATTATTAGACAGATATTGACCAACATATAAATATATATACTTAATATAGGTTCGTGAATCCGAGGCCAACCTTGCACTTGTTAAATGACGTTATATGTATTTTTACTATGAAATACAGTATGGTGAGTTTCATTACTCCCTTTTTATATATATTTTTGGGCTGAGAATACATGCGCTGTTTTTTTTAAATGTTTTACGAAATAGGCACAAGTACTAAAACTAATTCTATGTGGGTTTAAACCAGAAATATACCCTTAGCTTGGTAACATTAAACTACTTGTCTATGTACGGTAGGCGCGAATCCTAAAGATAGATCTATTGGGCCTGACAAACCCCATCCTGACTATGGGATGCTTTAGTACTTCGAGGTTATTTTAAACACACCTGATCTGGTGTACTTCAAAGGGTAAAAAAATGAACGTTAAGGCTTGTTACCGGGTGCCTACAACTTATAGAATACTTTTATACACTTGCGAGTGTACGGATATTTATAGAAACTGAAATCTTGTGGTCTATTACTATTACAGAAATGATTGATTATGATAAACTAATGAACTCACCAACCTTTTGGTTGACACTTTAAAGCATGTTTATTCTCAGGTATTAAAGAAATCTTCCGCTGTGCATTAGCTCATTTTCAGGATATTACTTGGAGTCATTCATGGCATATTTTGAAAGACTTTGCATTCGAGTCATTGAGTTCATTAAGATTATTATTAAACCAATTATAGTTGGATGTATTATGAAATGGTGTGCATGCCGTCAACTTTCGTTGTAAAGAAAGTTTGTCTTTTAAAAACGAATGCAATGTTTGTAAAATGTATCATATAGAGGTCAAATACCTCGCGCTGTAATCAACTATTGTGAATCGTTTATAATGTATATGAACGGGTCCTTTCAGTTGGTATCAGAGCTGGTTTAATGCCGTTTATTAGCGGGTTAATCGTAGAGGGGGTTCTCACAGTGTTACCTGTGATGAAGCATTAGCTCTTACTCCTCGCGGTCCCTATTAGGGTTGGCTGTATGTTTCCGAGAGGCGGGCCGTAAAATCAGTGTCTGAGGTACGCTCAGTGGTTACAGGTGATTAGCTGAGAAGGCACTGAGTGGGATGCGTCCCCAACTTTCAGTTGGTATCAGAGCGGTGGTCTTAGCGAACCAGGTCTGCATTAGTGTGTCTAACTGATAGTCGTTAGGATGCATTAGTGAGTCTGGACTTCGACCGTGTTTGCATGTCAAAAGTTTTGCTCATCATTTTTGTCGAAAATTACCTGCTTATCATTCTTAGTCTAGACACATCTTATTGCATTGATTGCATGAATAGTGTATAGACAAAATTCATATCTTAGCGTATCTGCTAATTCATATCTTAGCGTATCTGTTACTGTAAACTTTGACTGACATATTTCGTAAATTCCTCCGTAATCTACGAAACCTTTTGCTCTATATAATTAGAATACCACCCGATAGCCAGAAAATCATTTCATATCGAAAAAAATTCTTTATTCAATCGTACGAAATGGAATTCGTCATTAGTTTAAGTCCCTCGGATTCCGAAATGGAATTCCACTCAAGTTCCGAAAGCAGTGTGACCGAAATGGATCAACCAATTATCCATCATCTATTTTGGATGAATTGGGGATGGGTTCGTAATCTACTTAACCATTGGAGACAAGAAGAAGGTGATCCCTTTCATCCACCACATTGCCCTCTTGGCAATGAACCTGAAGCACTTACCGGCGAACCTGTCCGAAACACCATTTTCTCTCTCATTTCCAGAGTATCTCGTCATGATTATATACTACACCAAATTCTAGATCTTATCTATCCGCTCGTCCGAACCGATAATCACCCCAGTGTAATAGAAGAAGTCAACGAGCTTCGCGCTCGGGTAGTGGATTTGGAGAATATGGTGCAAAGGTTACAAACACCAGCAGCAGCACCAGCAGCATAACAAGTACCACCATCAACAACATCAACAGTGCCATTACCACCACCAACAACAACCGCATCGCAAACCTCAACTTTGCAATCTGTCCCACGAGCATCGACGTCATACGCCATGTAGATACCAAGGAATACCACAACGATGAAGTATTGATTCATAACTTCATTGGGAAAACATTCTACGACAATTATGTAATTTCTAAAGTTTAGAAATTATCTATCCTAGCCTTAACCATAAATCAAATGAGTTTAATTTAATATTAACTCATTAAATCTATATTACATCTGAAGAAATATACACATATATATTTCCATAAAGACTGTAATAAAATTCTTTTGTACAAAATATTAATTGTGAAATATTTTTTAACAGGTAGGTAATACCGAGAGATATATAAATTCACAATTAATATGTTACATTCTTCGAATCAGATTCAGCAAATCATCCATTATACTCCCTTCTTTCACAACAATATACATTCTTTTATAGAAATCAAAACAACCATACTCATTCAAAATCTAATTACATATTCTGATTTTGAAATCTCAGAATTCGATTCAAGATATAACCGAAATCATCACTCTTAGATTTCTACATCTTTCAAAACTATACTTTGACTTCAAAACTGTCCTAGAACCTCATTTCTATTCATGGAACTCACAAAATATTTGTATCATTCAAAATCTTAGAACATCATATGTATATTAACAATTACAATATGTGTTCAAACACTTCAAAATTCTTAATGACATGCGAGATGATGATCCAACCACACATTACCCACTGTCATGCACCTGAAAAGCTCTCGAAACCAAAGTTATAGTTTAACACGTATCCTTGTCAGATCCTTTGATATTTATTACTAAATATAATTTTTCAATCTCTTTCCAAAATAGACAGTTTTGTCATAGCTTCAACAAATCACCTTCATTTGTTTATACGAATAAACCTTATTATAACAATTACCCCTTCATCATTGTTACCGGGGAACCTTTCATATCTCGCCACATTAGCAGTAAACTTATCAACAACTTCATTAACCTTCGACTTAAGCCTCTCCGAAAAGCCACTATACTTATTCATTAAAACCCCATCATGTACTCACCTACATCCTGTAACAATAATTGTCACACCAACTACTGGGAATTAGCAATCAGTATTTTGAATTTCGCGACAATTTTATGTCAAAAGTTATACATATAACGTCTATCTCCTAGACTTACATACTTCGAATGTGAATTTTCTGAAAAACATCCCAAACTATGAACTAGTTCTCCGAAATTGGAAAAATGCTGATGAAGCAGCAAAAACTGTAAACGAATTTAACAGTCAAAAGTTTGATGATAAAGAATAGTATGGTGGTAAAGCTGAGAAAAAGAGAAGGTTTGAAACTGGAAAACGGATTGAGCAGACCATGAAGGAGGCTGTGGACAAATCACAAAGACTAAATCTGCCTTCAAAGGATCCAAATGATTCAGTGTCTACTGAAATCGTTAGCAAACAACTTACTTCTTATTCTAAACCTTCACAGACAAATCTTCTTCATCATCCATATTATCGTATCTTTTATTATAATATCTTCGATATTCCTGAAGATATTTTCACAACTATTCTTATCCGAAATCTTTTATCTCTTCGCAATATCTGCTTTACAACATAAAAAGAAACTTTGTTAGTTTCTAAATTCTAAAAAAAAAAATTGAATTTAAAATAGGAATGTTTTTGAAGTAGTGTTGGGAATTGAAGCATGAGTTAGTATAATATAATGACACTTGATCAACGTGATTATATTACAGTAAGTCATGCTGAGTTTCTAATGGAACATGATGATTCACAGAACATATCGTCATCATGTACTGTTTACACGACTCTTACATTCTACCCAATTTCCAAACATATTAAGAACATATCATCTTGATAGCTCTATATTTTCGGATATTCTGGTAATTTGCCAAATCAAGATAGTGCCATTAAGATTTTATTCTTGGAACATTAACTATGTTCATCCAAAAATTCATATCTATGAATTCTGGATCATTATCCGCTTGACTTAAGGTCGGAAAGAGAAAACGAAAGCATGAAGCTCTGAAATATAATGGAGAATATAAAGCCCGATAACAATCCCGAAATTACAAACCGTGTATATCAATGCGTATAGCAATATAAAGACACGGGAGAATAAAAAACACAATAACCCCAAGGTAATGGTAGAAGAAAATAACTTCTTCCGGTGGTAGATGAAAAAGAAGAATGACAGATATGAAAGTTAAGAGTATATCAAGAATCAATACTGGATGAAACATATTAACGAATGCTTTAAAGTATGAATTGGGGAGAAAGACTAGAAGGTGTGAGCTGTGGAAATAAAGAAACGAAGGGGGTGGAATTATAGTAAAATATCAGACAGAGAAATCGAGACAGATTATCGCATTTAATCAAAGAAGATCCTGATTTCCTTAATCACCGAAGAACCAAATCTTATTGCAAAGATTTTCTTTAAATCCCATGAATTCCGAAAATCAATCATAACTACGTCATCGGTTAAAATGAATATACGTTTACTCATTTCACTCTCTTGCGATAGCTTCACTTATACTCTTCGCGTAATCAAATTGTTTTATCTATATTACTCAATGATGATAAAACTCTATTTATCAACTCATATTCGTCATGAAAACATTTTTAAAGTTATCCATGACGACCTCGATCAAATTTCGGGACGAAATTTCTTTAACGGGTAGGTACTGTGACGACCCGGAAATTTCCGACCAGATTTAAACTTAACCTTTATATGTTTCCGACACGATAAGCAGAATTTGTAATGTTGAATCTCAAAAAGTTTGGAACTACATTCATGTAATCAATTACCCTTTGACCGTGTTCGACGATTCACGAACAATTATGTGTATATAGATATGTATATATAATATATAATATTAACTGAAAACATTAACAAAGTATTAGATATATGATACTTTACATGAACATATTTGTTTCGATATATTTATCGACAGAATTAAGAGATAATATCAAATAATTAAATTATCAGATACATTATGATATGATTACGGGCCTATGTTATGAGGTCCACTGTGATTTAAGAAATCTATTCTTTTTGACAACTCAATACTTAACCAGTATGATAAAGATAACGATATTTATATTTTATTTTATTAAATATATAAAATGATTTAAATTAATATTATATATATATTTTTTATACGCGTATTATATGTACATAGTTTTATACTTTTACTATACTTTAACTTTACCTTTACTTTACTTTTACTTTACTTTAACTTTAATAATTCATACTTTAATAATTCACTTTAATAATTCATACTTTAATAATTCACTTTAATAATTCATACTTTAATAATTCACTTTAATAATTCATACTTTAATAATTTACTTTAATAATTCATACTTTAATAATTCACTTTAATAATTCATACTTTAATAATTCACTTTAATAATTCATACTTTAATAATTCACTTTAATAATTCATACTTTAATAATTCACTTTAATAATTCATACTTTAATAATTCACTTTAATAATTCATACTTTAATAATTCACTTTAATAATTCATACTTTAATAATTCACTTTAATAATTCAAAAATATATTATAAATAGAATTCAGTAGGTTTCATTATTTCATAGAAACTTGAAAATATATTTCTCTAAACTCTCTCAATCGAATTATATATATATATATATATATATATATATATATATATATATATATATATATATATATATATTTACTTAGTATTATTTCAAGATATTATTAGTATACATAAAATACTACGACGGAGTTATATTCAGACGATTTCAAAATAAGTTTTCAAATGGGATAGAGCTAAGGAAATTATGGGTTATAGCTATGAAGGTTATGGGTATTGATCGAGGGTATTGCTCGTGAGGTCAACCTAACGTTTATCATTTTCGTTGCGTCTACGTACTTTCTTGCAATATTGAATCACAATATTGATACGTGAGCATTCATATCTTATCTTTTATATATTAATAGTGTATCCCTGACTAGTGCTCGAGTATATATGATTATGCATGTTTGTATGCTTAGTTTCGTCGTTAAATAGTTTATGATAAATCACGAATTTGATACATATGCTACTGAGATAAGGTATATGATATGCATGTCGTTGAAAAGCTAAAGAAAAATTAATAACTTTTCATTTAGAAATCGTGTGGGTTCGATGAACGGATGAAAAGATATGGTCAACTGAATTATTATTAATTTTAATATTATTATTAAAACGGTTATTATAATTGTTATCAGTTGATGTTATTACTAAAATTATCTTTATTACTAAAAATTAATATTTTTATTGAAAATATCATTTTATTATTTTTATCATTATTATTATTATCAATATTATTTAATCAAATAAATATGCGTACAAAGATATTTTTACCACACGTAATATAATTACATTAATAATACATACCATTATATTTTTATGATATTAAGTAAATTTTATAAATTTTATTACTTGAGATATATAAAAGTATATTTTTATCATATATAAATTTAAATATAATTTTTTATTTATTAATAAATGACTGGTATTATTTAGTATAATAAGATCTGATAAATATTTTTAAATATATAAAACGACTATATATAAGTTATATAATAAACATGTATAGATTTTGGAAGTCATTTTGGGTCAAGTTGACTTTTGTTGACTTTTGCATGTCGGTCTCGAGCATTAGGATTGTGATACACTACGACTTGACCTAAATTATTAGACAGATATTGACCAACATATAAATATATATACTTAATATAGGTTCGTGAATCCGAGGCCAACCTTGCACTTGTTAAATGACGTTATATGTATTTTTACTATGAAATACAGTATGGTGAGTTTCATTACTCCCTTTTTATATATATTTTTGGGCTGAGAATACATGCGCTGTTTTTTTTTTAAATGTTTTACGAAATAGGCACAAGTACTAAAACTAATTCTATGTGGGTTTAAACCAGAAATATACCCTTAGCTTGGTAACATTAAACTACTTGTTTATGTACGGTAGGCGCAAATCCTAAAGATAGATCTATTGGGCCTGACAAACCCCATCCTGACTATGGGATGCTTTAGTACTTCGAGGTTATTTTAAACACACCTGATCTGGTGTACTTCAAAGGGTAAAAAAATGAACGTTAAGGCTTGTTACCGGGTGCCTACAACTTATAGAATACTTTTATACACTTGCGAGTGTACGGATATTTATAGAAACTGAAATCTTGTGGTCTATTACTATTACAGAAATGATTGATTATGATAAACTAATGAACTCACCAACCTTTTGGTTGACACTTTAAAGCATGTTTATTCTCAGGTATTAAAGAAATCTTCCGCTGTGCATTAGCTCATTTTCAGGATATTACTTGGAGTCATTCATGGCATATTTTGAAAGACTTTGCATTCGAGTCATTGAGTTCATCAAGATTATTATTAAACCAATTATAGTTGGATGTATTATGAAATGGTGTGCATGCCGTCAACTTTCGTTGTAAAGAAAGTTTGTCTTTTAAAAACGAATGCAATGTTTGTAAAATGTATCATATAGAGGTCAAATACCTCGCGATGTAATCAACTATTGTGAATCGTTTATAATGTATATGAACGGGTCCTTTCATCTACGGAAGCTGTCGGGCAATGGTAATAATAACAGATACATTAAGATATGATTTTATCTATACACAGTCCATGCAATAGAGGCAGTAAGACGTGTCTAGACTTTAAGGATGATAAGCAGGTAATTTCCTAAGGATGATAAGCAGATGATTTCCGACTAGAAATGATAAGCAAAACTTTTGACATGCAGACACGGTCGAAGTCCAGACTCACTAATACATCCTAACGACTTATCAGTTATACACACTAATGTAGGTCTGGTTCGCTAAGACCACCGCTCTGATACCACATGTCATACCCCGTCCAAAATCTTCCGAACGAATACAATAACATATGGTACCATCGTGATGAACGGACCTCTATATGCCTTGAACGACTCCATGTAATATCTCTAAATGAGTAAATGCACAGTGGAAGATTTCTTTCATACCTGAGAATAAACATGCTTTCAAGTGTCAACCAAAAGGTTGGTGAGTTCATAAGTTTATCAATAAACAATAAAATTCATCATTTTGATAGACCACAAGATTTAAATGCTGCATGGTACAAATGGGCCCGAATCCTATACCCACCTGTAATGTACATGCGATATCTTTTAAATACAGTACACCTTTCTCGCGTACGAAATCCATTTTTCATAAATCTTAGTAACCGTACACATATCTCGTGCACAAAAACTAATACACATAACCTGTGCATAAAAATTATTCTCTCGATACATAACATTCATATCAACTGGTGGCAATTATCATGTCCACATAATTCAACGGTAGCAATTATCATGTCCACATAATTCAACGATGGAAATTATCATGTCCACATAATTCAACGGTGGCAATTATCATGTCCACATAATTCAATAATAATCCACAGAACTTCTGTCTGCATAATAATTCATTCGAGGAATGTTTTGCTTGTGTCTATCTCGTCAAACATTTATAAAAGCATTTCATGTATTCGCAGTTCAAATCATATTTCAAAAGCATTTAATAAAGCAGTTATAAAAACAGCGCATGTATTCTCAGTCCCAAAAATGCAAAGAGTAAAAAGGAATCAAACGAACTCACCTATTGTATTTTGTAGTAAAAATACATAGAACGACATTGAACGAGAATATGGTTGGCCTCAGATTCACGAACCTATGTCATTTGTATATTTATTAATATACATAATTGTAATCGAACAAATATATATATGTATATATATATTTGTATATCTATATCCATTTTATAAATATCTTTTGTTTGTTAACTTAATGATAATACTAATAACAATAATACTAATAGTAATAATGATATTATTGATAATAATTATAATAATAATACTGTTAATTTTATTGATAGCTTTAGTAAAATTGATAGTAATGATAGTAAATTTTAATAATAACAGTATAGATAATGATGATCATAATAATAATAGTAAATATTAATGATGATACTTATAACAATAATAATGGTAAATATGTTATTAATAATTATAAGTATATTGATAAAACTAATATTTATAAAAGGATAACAATCCTAATATTAATGATAATAATATATTTTTTTTATTATGTAACAACCCAAACCGTAACCGACCAAACACGACGAAATTTCAAACACAAAAAAAAATTTTGTTGTTCCAGGCCATCGGCGCGCCGCGCCAAAAGGGCCGCGCGCCGCGCCAAACCCCTGCTGTTACCGGAAAGTTTAAATGCGAAAAAGATGAACGTGTTCCCGGCATATTTAACCAAAACGCTTTTAACCATACATTCATATATGTAAAACTAGCACATAACTAAGGTATGAACAAGTTTTACAAGGTGGGGCCCACACGTGCCCAAAACGCCACTAAGTTTAGAATACAATGTTTAATACAAATTAGAGTTTCGACCACAAAAAGTTTAATTGCCAAACGACACAACGAGCATGGTGTTTGGGGTTAAACTACCCAAGTCTCGGTCAAACTCCAAGCCATAACCCAAACGTGCTTCCTAATCATCGAAGCGGGAAACTCAATCCAAGGTAATGCCCTTACCCTTATCCACACACGAACCTATAAAAAGGTAAACAACGAGAGGGTAAGCAAAGCTTAGTGAGCACAATAATTATACATACACATATATAATCTACTTACTCGCATCACTTACACAACATCATATTCGAGTTTAACAATTCATCAAGCATGCTACATTAATAAGCATATACCAATAATTCACAATCCCACAAGTAGCTAATAGTACAATAGCATACGATTCATAAATTAATACTTCCAATACATAATTCACATAACCTTGGTTAACCAATTCGAACATGGGAAGCGGTACTTACAAGACCGTTGGAGTTCATAACGTCCACTAGTGTTACTTACACACCGCGTAATCACTAGTCCCCGGGTGATGTCTTAAACACCGCGACTAACTCACCCTTACAACAATGTGGCGTCTTAAACACCGCGACGAATCCACACTTCATTCAATACAATGAGTGGTGTCTTAATCACCGCGACACTTCCACTCCCATGACATTGTGGTGTCTTAAACACCGCGACAATACCACAAGTCAATCATACCATGAGTAGTGTCTTAAACACCGCGACAATGCTACTCGTTACTTAGAATGTGGTGTCTTAAACACCGCGACAATACCACATTCGTGCAACACAAATAAATACATTATATACACATACGCATAATTATTCCACTCACCTTATGCCTTCGGTGATTATTAAACCAAGCTTGAATTCCAAGGTAACGTACCTATTTCACAAGCATAATTAATCAATCAACTTGGTCTAATCTCATAACACACACCATCCTAGGTCATCTTGACCCATTTGGACACTTAACCCTAATTTGGGTCATTTTCACCAAAAACCCTAACACTTGGCACTCAAGGCCTTCATACCCATTAAATCGCTAGGTTTTAACACAAAACACTAACATTAACCAACATTGGTCCATTTTGACCCATTTGACCTAATAAAAGTCAATACACTCATTTTGGGTCATCTATACCCAAATAGCACCCATTTATACATCAAGCAAGTGTTCTAACCAATTATTAGCCAATTAGGGTTTCTTAACATCAATTAACACTTTTAAAACCCTAGCTAACCCATTATTGAGTCTACATGACCCAATTTACCCAAAACACCCAATTTACCTACAAATGGGTCTTAGTGTTCATCTTCAACACAAACCCTAACCCATACACAAAATCAAAACAAGAAATGGAAGTTAAGGTATACCACAACTATCAAAATGTAGCAATGGATGAGATGAACAACTTTAGAACTTGGACTTTAGCAAGAAACCTTCTTCTTCTTCTCCAAAATGGGATCTCTCTCTCTAGAACTCACTTCTCTTTCTAGAATTGAATTAGGAAGATAAGGTTGGTGAAAAGGGGAGTAAATGAGCTCCCAAACAACTGAACCAAGCCTTAAAGTCGGCCTTGAAGTGAATTTCCCAAAATGCCCTTGATTTAGATTTAAATAAACAAGAGGGGCTGTCTGCACGATTTTGCGCGGCGCGCCATTAGGCCGCGCGGCGCGCAAATGGACAGAAACTGGTTCCTAGCTCCTTTTGAAATGTAAAACCAATCCCACAACAAAGTTAACTTCTATACATTATTTACAATAATTACACGGGTCTTACAACTCTCCCCCACTTATTCGGATTGCGTCCTCGCGATCCAAGCCGCATGACAAGCGGGAAGATAAACCAACACAAACTCTTCGGGCTCCCATGTAAACTCGGAACCTTTATTCCGTCGCCAATGAACTTTGTAGGTCCTAACCTCCTTATGTCTCAATCGTTTGACCTTCTCATCAAGTATGGCAATCGGCTCTTCAATATACTCCAACTTATTGTTTAGTTCGATCTCATCTAAAGGCATCCATGAGGAATCATCCGCAAGGCACTTACGGAGGTGAGAAACATGAAACGTGTTATGGATCCCCGCAAGCTCTTCGGGCAATTCCAATCGATATGCAACTTCGCCAACACGAGCCAAAACTTTAAACGGCCCAATAAACCGAGGACCTAACTTTCCCCGTTTTCGAAACCGAATAATACTCTTCCATGGCGAAACCTTAAGCATAACCATGTCGCCCTCTTGGAATTCGATCGTTCGTCTACGTTTATCGGCATACGACTTTTGCCTATCTTGAGCCTTCTTCAAATGCTCCCGAATAATATCAATCTTGTTATTCGTCTCTAAAACCAAATCGGTACTTCCGATTTCTCTTTGACCTACTTCTCCCCAACAAATGGGAGTTCGACACCTTCGGCCATAAAGCATCTCGTAAGGTGGCATCCCGATACTAGTATGAAAACTATTATTGTATGAGAATTCCACCAAGGGTAAATGCTCATCCCAACTACCACCAAAATCAATGATGCACGCCCGTAGCATATCTTCCAAAGTTTGATTCGTACGCTCGGTTTGACCGTCCGTTTGAGGATGATACGCCGTGCTCAACTTTAATTGTGTACCCATATCTTCATGAAACTTTTCCCAAAATCGAGATGTAAAACGGGTATCTCGATCCGAAATAATAGATATAGGAACGCCATGTCGCGAGACCACTTCCTTGATAAACAACTTAGCCAAGGCCTCCGACGATATTGCTTCTTTAATAGGAAGAAACAAAGCGCTTTTCGTCAACCGGTCCACGATCACCCAAATCGAATCATATTGAGTTCTCGCCGTCTTAGGTAACTTAGTGATAAAATCCATGGTAATGTGCTCCCATTTCCACTTCGGGATTTCTAACGGTTGCAACTTACCATACGGCTTTTGATGCTCGGCTTTAACTTGCAAACAAGTAACACATCGTTCGACGTATTTTACAACATCGCGTTTCATGCCCGGCCACCAATAATCTTTCTTCAAGTCATGATACATTTTCGTCGCGCCCGGATGAATGGAATATTTCGACTTATGTGCTTCATCGAGTAGCACCCGTCGGTAATCACCCGTCTTAGGAACCCACACCCTTCCTTGAAAGGACAACAAACCCCGCGGACCCATAGTAATAAACTCCGATTGGCCCACAATTCGTTCCGCGTGCTTATCGTGAACATAAGCCTCTATTTGGTCTTCACCCATCTTTTCAAGAAAGTCGTTAGTGATAATCAAACGTAACGATGTTATACGTATCACCGGATGTTGAGTCTTTCGACTTAACGCATCCGCGACCACATTCGCCTTACCCGGATGGTAAAGTATCTCACAATCATAATCTTTCACCACATCCATCCATCTACGTTGACGATAATTCAAATCCCTTTGAGTAAAAAGGTGTTTCAAATTCTTATGATCCGAATATATCGTACACTTGACACCATATAAGTAGTGGCGCCAAATTTTCAACGCATGCACAACCGCCGCCATTTCAAGATCATGAGTCGGGTACCTCGTTTCGTGTTCCTTTAATTGTCGAGAGGCATAAGAAATGACTTTACCCCTTTGCATAAGAACGCACCCGAGCCCATTTAAAGAAGCATCACAATAAACCACCATGTCTTCGACACCTTCCGGTAACACTAACACCGGAGCTTGACACAACTTCTCTTTCAATAATTGAAAAGCAATTTCTTGCTCGTTTTCCCAATTGAACTTAGCACTCTTCCTTGTCAACTTCGTTAATGGAGAAGCGATCTTAGAAAAGTCTTGGATAAACCGACGATAATAACCGGCCAATCCGAGAAAACTTCGGATCTCCGTGGGCGTAGTCGGTCGTCCCCAACTCTTCACCGTCTCAATCTTCCCCGGATCCACTTGGATACCGCTTTCGTTCACAATGTGACCAAGGAATTGAACCTCCCTTAGCCAAAATTCACATTTAGAGAACTTTGCATACAACTTCTCTTTTCTTAGCGTCTTCAAAACTTCACGCAAGTGACGTTCATGTTCGTGCATACTTTTCAAGTAGACTAGTATGTCGTCAATGAACACAATAACCGACTTGTCCAACATAGGTTGGCACACCCGGTTCATAAGATCCATGAATGCCGCTGGTGCATTCGTAAGACCGAAGGGCATAACTACAAATTCATAATGCCCGTAACGCGTTCGGAAAGCCGTTTTCTCAATATCTTCCTCACGGACCCGCATTTGGTGATAGCCGGACCGTAGGTCGATCTTAGAGAAATACGTTGCGCCTTGAAGTTGATCAAACAAATCGTCGATCCTAGGTAGTGGATAACGATTCTTGATCGTCACTTTATTCAACTCACGGTAATCAATGCACATACGCATACTACCGTCTTTCTTCTTCACAAATAAGACCGGAGCGCCCCATGGCGAAGCACTCGGTCGGATAAAACCCTTCTCGAGCAATTCTTGAATTTGATTCAATAACTCTTGCATCTCTGTTGGTGCTAAACGATAAGGAGTTTTAGCAATGGGGGTAGCCCCCGGAACCAACTCGATGCGAAATTCTACTTGTCTTTCCGCCGGAACACCCGGTAACTCATCTGGAAAGACATCTTCAAACTCATTAACTACCGGAATTTCACGAATAGGTGGTGGCTCATTACGAGTGTCGACAACATGAGCAAGGAAAGCCATACCACCGGTAATAACGTGACGTCGTGCCCGAGCAAAAGTGCATATCGGCACCGATCTCCTTCGTTTATCACCATGAATAATCATCTCTCCCCCACTTGGGGTCTTTACACGAATAAACTTGTCGTGGCATGCAATATCGGCTCTATAACGATCGAGCCAATCCATACCAACGACTACATCAAAATCACCCAAAGTCATCGGAATAAGATCAATTTCGAAACTTTCGGCGCCAAACACAACATTGCAATTTTTACACACATCAACCACTAGCGTCGTCTTGCCATCCGCTATTTCAACTTCTACCGGACGACTCAACTTTACTAGCGGTTTATTTAACTTAGGCACAAATCTTGGAGATACGAAAGACAAATTAGCACCACTATCAAAAAGTATCCGAGCCGGATTAGAATTAACCATGAAAGTACCTGAAACGACTTCATTGGATTGTTTGGCTTCTTCATTAGACATCAAGTAGTTACGACCCCTAGCCGTACCCGCTGCCTTCTCTATCCGCTTAGCATTATCATTACGCAACTCGGGACACTCGGGTTTCTTGTGTCCCTCCTTCCCACAATTGTAGCAAGTGAATTTTGTAGTAGAAGATGGTTTGGTACAATCACGAGCCATATGCCCCCTTCGCCCACAATTATGGCAAGTATAGGGGAAATCCCCCGTGGCACCTTTCTTCACACTCCCCACACTCTCGGTTGGGCCTTTCTTTGACTTCTTGCTTGAAAAATTTGAGTGACTCGAACCTTCATACTTTCTCTTCCTCAACACAATCGCTTCAAACCCTTTCGCCATATTAAACAACTCATCGAAGCTCTTTACCACGTTTACGCTAATCTTTTCTTGATAACTATCATTCAAGGTTCGATAGAAATCTTCTTTCAACATTTTATCATTCCCGACATACTCCGGGCAAAATTGCGTCTTGGACAAGAACACGGATTTGAGAGTGTTCAAGTCCATCGACCCTTGCCTCAAGGTACGTAGCTCGTCCTTAAGTCTTGTAAGATCGGCCGAAGTTCGGTACTCATCGAAGAACTCCGCCTTAAATTCCTCCCATGTGAAGTCCATACATTGTTCTTCACCATAGAGTTGGATCTTAGCATCCCACCACAATTTCGCGTCACTCCTTAACATGCTACAACCATACCTAGTCTTCTTGTCGGGTGGACACTCACAAGTACGGAAGGCCCCCTCCATATCGGAGATGAATCGGGCACTCTTGAGTGGGTCCCGATCGCCCTCAAAAGTAGGAGGTTGAGCATCCCTAAAGTTCTTGAAGAAAAAGTCACGCCTTCCCCCATTTTCTTCTTGAAGAGCAATCTTAATTTGCTCCTTAACCAAAGTGACGACTTGTTCGTCAATCGTCTCGAGAAACATCTTCTTAACATCTTCGCGAAACTCTGCCTTTTGGCGTTGAAAGATGGCCTCGACCTTGGCCGTGAACTCGGGGTCCTCGCTCGTGCCCCCAATATCGGTGTCGTGTCCGTTTCTCATCTTCATTCTATAAAACGGAAAAGATTAAACAACGAAACTAAAGACATGACACATATATACATATACATCATACCACTCCATCTCGCTCGACAATCGTCGTACATCGCTTGTTTGACACGATTTGCACCCGTAGTAAGGGTAGCTAATCATTACTACGCGAGCACGTCGCGTTAACTCGCTAGTACAACGTTCATTTCGCTCGATGATTGCTATACAACACAAACAATAACGCATGATTAGTTCATATAAACCCATGCGCTAACCAAGACCCGGTCCGACCCAAAGTCCTACAAGTCCGCACAATGCACACACAAAAGTCTAAGTCTAGGTGCCTATCCCAAGTCACCTAAATCCCTTAGACCATGCTCTGATACCACTTGTAACAACCCAAACCGTAACCGACCAAACACGACGAAATTTCAAACACAAAAAAAAAATTTGTTGTTCCAGGCCATCGGCGCGCCGCGCCAAAAGGGCCGCGCGCCGCGCCAAACCCCTGCTGTTACCGGAAAGTTTAAATGCGAAAAAGATGAACGTGTTCCCGGCATATTTAACCAAAACGCTTTTAACCATACATTCATATATGTAAAACTAGCACATAACTAAGGTATGAACAAGTTTTACAAGGTGGGGCCCACACGTGCCCAAAACGCCACTAAGTTTAGAATACAATGTTTAATACAAATTAGAGTTTCGACCACAAAAAGTTTAATTGCCAAACGACACAACGAGCATGGTGTTTGGGGTTAAACTACCCAAGTCTCGGTCAAACTCCAAGCCATAACCCAAACGTGCTTCCTAATCATCGAAGCGGGAAACTCAATCCAAGGTAATGCCCTTACCCTTATCCACACACGAACCTATAAAAAGGTAAACAACGAGAGGGTAAGCAAAGCTTAGTGAGCACAATAATTATACATACACATATATAATCTACTTACTCGCATCACTTACACAACATCATATTCGAGTTTAACAATTCATCAAGCATGCTACATTAATAAGCATATACCAATAATTCACAATCCCACAAGTAGCTAATAGTACAATAGCATACGATTCATAAATTAATACTTCCAATACATAATTCACATAACCTTGGTTAACCAATTCGAACATGGGAAGCGGTACTTACAAGACCGTTGGAGTTCATAACGTCCACTAGTGTTACTTACACACCGCGTAATCACTAGTCCCCGGGTGATGTCTTAAACACCGCGACTAACTCACCCTTACAACAATGTGGCGTCTTAAACACCGCGACGAATCCACACTTCATTCAATACAATGAGTGGTGTCTTAATCACCGCGACACTTCCACTCCCATGACATTGTGGTGTCTTAAACACCGCGACAATACCACAAGTCAATCATACCATGAGTAGTGTCTTAAACACCGCGACAATGCTACTCGTTACTTAGAATGTGGTGTCTTAAACACCGCGACAATACCACATTCGTGCAACACAAATAAATACATTATATACACATACGCATAATTATTCCACTCACCTTATGCCTTCGGTGATTATTAAACCAAGCTTGAATTCCAAGGTAACGTACCTATTTCACAAGCATAATTAATCAATCAACTTGGTCTAATCTCATAACACACACCATCCTAGGTCATCTTGACCCATTTGGACACTTAACCCTAATTTGGGTCATTTTCACCAAAAACCCTAACACTTGGCACTCAAGGCCTTCATACCCATTAAATCGCTAGGTTTTAACACAAAACACTAACATTAACCAACATTGGTCCATTTTGACCCATTTGACCTAATAAAAGTCAATACACTCATTTTGGGTCATCTATACCCAAATAGCACCCATTTATACATCAAGCAAGTGTTCTAACCAATTATTAGCCAATTAGGGTTTCTTAACATCAATTAACACTTTTAAAACCCTAGCTAACCCATTATTGAGTCTTCATGACCCAATTTACCCAAAACACCCAATTTACCTACAAATGGGTCTTAGTGTTCATCTTCAACACAAACCCTAACCCATACACAAAATCAAAACAAGAAATGGAAGTTAAGGTATACCACAACTATCAAAATGTAGCAATGGATGAGATGAACAACTTTAGAACTTGGACTTTAGCAAGAAACCTTCTTCTTCTTCTCCAAAATGGGATCTCTCTCTCTAGAACTCACTTCTCTTTCTAGAATTGAATTAGGAAGATAAGGTTGGTGAAAAGGGGAGTAAATGAGCTCCCAAACAACTGAACCAAGCCTTAAAGTCGGCCTTGAAGTGAATTTACCAAAATGCCCTTGATTTAGATTTAAATAAACAAGAGGGGCTGTCTGCACGATTTTGCGCGGCGCGCCATTAGGCCGCGCGGCGCGCAAATGGACAGAAACTGGTTCCTAGCTCCTTTTGAAATGTAAAACCAATCCCACAACAAAGTTAACTTCTATACATTATTTACAATAATTACACGGGTCTTACATATTACTTTCATAATAATAATAATGATGATAATCACAATAAGGATAATATTATTACTAATAGTAATATTAATACTTATGATAATAATAATAAATATTAATGATAAAGAAGAGTAATAATAATAATAATAATAATAATAATAATAATAATAATAATACTAATAATAATAATAATAATAATAATAATAATAATAATAATAATAATAATAATAATAATAATAATAATAATAATAATAATAATAATAATAATAATAATAATAATAATAATAATAGAGATAAAAATAATAACTACCTCATAAAATAGGCCTTTTAAAGGAAATAACGACCCTGCCCAAGATCGAACCCGCGACCTCCCGCTCCTCAATAGCACTCCCTACCATCTACTCTATCACGTTTTTCTCTTGTATCTCCAATGGGAAATCAATATAACCCGTTTCTTGGCCCAACGAAAATAAGACATAGCCCAATCAAACACTTGTTTCACGAGCCCAACAACAACATTAAAACTCTCGGCCCAACTACTAATTTATAAGCCTGAAACATGTTTTAATTTATATTGAACCACGAATTCGTGGTGGGGTTCTTCGACTGGCATTAAAAAATTACGGTCGCTAGTTGCATCTCATTATCACGTGTTCTTGGATACCCCATATGTTCTTCATCATCTTTATACATCAATCTTCATCATTCTACTTTCGTTGTTAAATCCCAACAGCAACAGAAAAAAATATATAGCAGGAACCTTTCGTTCACCTCTAATCTTGAAAAAGAAAAACAAAAAAAAAACTGTTTCACCGTATCAACAATTGGGTTTCTATTAGTGACAGAAAATCAAAAGTATAGCAGCGTGCTTGTTTCGATTAGGAGTAATCCCGAAGCACTTCACAATGATTTCGAAAGGAAAAACAGAAATAGAAGGAAGCTTCTACAGCGATATTTCAGTGGGTTTCAAATGGGTTTATCAAATGGGTTTTGTTTTGGGTTGTGGTGGTTTCATCGTGAACAACACAGAAAATGAGTAGCAACAAAAAAACTGTAAAAGGGACGATTGTAGGGTTGTTTTGTCGAGCCAGAAACAGTGACCGAAACAACAAAAACTAAATAGAAACAGTCTTTCAGCAACAGTAAACTTCGATGGTTCATGGCTATTTTGGTGGTGATCGTTGGTGGTGTTGTGGTTGTATAATTGAGTGATTGTTTAAGTGGTAATTTGCTCGATGAGGTGGTAACGAGTGTGGTTGTTTCTGGTTCAAAAACAGAAAACGATAGCAGTGATGGTGGTTCTTCGAATAAGAGTAGGAGAGAGAGAGTGATAGAGAGAGAGTAGGGTTGATGGTTATTCTTGGTGATGGTGCATTGTTTACGTATAGCAGTAGAAATCCAAATAGGTTTTGATGGTGACTAGAGCTGTCGAACAGAAACAATTAAGTTTATTAGTAGCTGGGTCTCGTGAGTTGTAGAAGAGAAAGAGAAAGTGTATGAGAAAGAAGAGTGATAGCGGTTTTATGTGATAGAGAGTGGTGGTGACAAGGTGTTGGGTTATCATGGTTAGGACTCACGATGATGATGGTGGTGGAGTCGAGCAATAGTGATCCATCGTACATCGAAAGTGATGGGTTTGAGATAGTTAAGGTTGGATTCAACGTCTTTGGTGATTTGTAAGATGATAGAAAACCGAAGGTGGATGGAAGGTGTGGTGATGAGTTCATGATTCTAACCGAAAGAAGCTCGAGAGGATGGTTCGTTTGGTGGTGATTAGGCATGGTGTGTTTTGGTCAAATGCTAAATAAAACAAGTGTGTATATTTGTTTATGTGATATGTGTGAATGTGGGTGTATTGGTTACACATAGGACTCCGAAAGTAAAGAAAGAGTCGTGCATGTATGTCATATGTGCATATAATAGATATGCAGAGAATGAAATTATATTAATATATAATTATAATATAAACTAATAATAATATAATATCACTTCTAATTCAAGAATCTTAGCACAGTAATATCATGTGATAAATCAAATGAAAACAGTAAGCAGCCAATACTTTGGATTCATTCTACCGACAGTTTTCACGGACTGCTAAATCGTATCCCGTTGTGAATCAGTGGCGGATAAAAAGTACTCATAAAAATTCCAAAATTTTAAATTAAATGTCTTTATTTATTTAGGTCATTATGGTATAAAATTTTATCATTAATTTAATAAATAAAAAGTACATCAACTGTCCCTCTTATTTATGAGTAAAATATAAAAAGTGTTAAAATTAAATAATTAGCTCCTAAATATACTTTTAATAAGGCTATAACTTATATAACTCATTTTCGGATCACCGTTTATTTTAAAATCATATAAGTTTGAATTAAACTTGCTTAATATCAATCGGGACATCAAACGAGTATTACAATCATTAAATATTTAAAATACTTTATTTATATATATAAATATATTTTAAATAATAATTATTATAATACCCTATTTTTATTTTATTAATTTTTAATAACAACAACATATAATACTTCAAATTATATTTCGAATTATTATTTATATATGCATACACACATATCTATTTACAATTAATTGTTCGTGAATCGCCGAGAGCAGTCGAAGGTCAATTGAATATATGAACATCGTTCCAATGTTTTCTAGACTCAACATTTCATACATTGCTTATCATATTGAAATCATATAAAGATTAAGTTTAAATTTGGTCAGAAATTCCCGAGTCATCACATCCTCCATCTACCTCAGCTTAAAATTTCGGGACAAAATTTTCTTTAACAGGTGGTGTAACACCCCGTTTTTCCGTGCACGTCTAAAGGTACAAACTTAATTATTAGCACGTTTGTAAATGAGCCTAGTGTTAGTTAATGAGTATATATATATATATATATATATATGTGTGTGTGTGTGTGTGTGTGTGTGTGTGTGTCGCATTGGTATTGAGTCGTATGAGGCTTAAGGTCGAAGCTTAGATGAGCATAAGAAGAGTGAACGAGGTGTGTTAGTGGTTTGAGCCATCATTTTATGCTAACTTGTCGAAGGGATCAGGATCAGGCCACTGCCGCGCCGCGAGAAATGGGTCCGCGACGCGACAAGCAAAGCAAATTTGGATCAGAACATGAGTTAAGAGTGGTGGTTTTTCCTTTGTAACGTTGCGCCGCGACATTTAGCGCCGCGCCGCGGCAATTCTGCAGTTCTGATTCCGGTTTTAGCTTAAATTAAATGACTTTAAGGGACAAAATGGTAATTTGACATGTAAATCTGATGGGGGCATTAACTCTCCACCACACATCCATTTATTTCATTTCCTTTTCTTTTTTCTTTCCTATTTCTCTCCCAAAACACAAAACCTACTTAGCTTAATCTTGAGATTTGGAGTTGGAGATTTGTGAATCATACCTAGGAGCGAGATTTAAAGTTGTTCTCCTAGTTACTAGCTACAAGAAGATAGTCTTGGTAAGTTCTAACTTTTTGTTTTAAGTTTTGATTGGGTAATGGCTAGGGTTTGGCTTACTAGAGATTTGTATGACCCATTTTAGAGTAAAATGGGCGAGTTTGTGTTATGTTGTTGTAGTGAAACCCTAATAGCCACAATTTAGGGTTTTGGCCTTGTGATTTGAGGTTGTAAGTGTCAATTGGTGTTGTTAATCACTAATGCACTTTAAGATTTATGAAAGAAGTGTAAATGGGTAAGTTTGACTTGATTGTGAATCTAAGAAATATAAAATGGGTCAAAATGTACTAGTTGACCCAATTAGATGAAATGGGTATGGATTACCCTAAGCTTTGTGTTAATTGAAGTTAATAGACTTTAATTCACTAGTATTAGTGATTAAAGTCGAGTCTTGGCCATTTATGGGCGGTTGTGAGTAGTTGAGTCATTTAATGCAAATTGGGTCATTAAATGCTCAAGTGGAGTATTGTGGTTAATCCCACTAGTTGTGAAATTGAATGTGCACTTAATGATTTAGGTACATTGCGTTGAAGCTCGGAAGTGCTAAATCATCATCCTTGTGATAAGGTGAGTGGAGTAATTATACGTATGTGTATATGACGTATTTATTTGTGGGTGTTGATGTCGTGCGAGGTGTATATAAAATAGCTATTAATTTTAGCAGGAAATACTATTAAATACGATACATTTTTACACAAGATATTTATTTATTTATAGAATGGATATACTTAAACCTTGCTACAATACTTATAGGCAGTGTACCTAATCGTACAGTAGTGTAGTTTTTAGTAAGTCCGGTTCGTTCCACAGGGAATCTTTTTAAACAAAGCTTAACGCTATATTAGTTTACTTTTATAAAAATACAAATATATATATAAGTAATATTATTATTATAAAAGGGGGGTTTTTACCGTTTAATGACCGGTTTGTCGATTTTAAAACTTTAGTCACAGTTAAAACCAAATGTAAAATATTAAAAATAAATACAAGACTTAAATTAAAGCGTAAAGTAAATAACGATAATGAAATTGCGAATAATAAAAGTGTGATAAAATAAACTTGCGATAATTAAAAAGTACGATAATTAAAAGTGCAATTAAATAAAATAACAATAAAAATGCGATAATTAGAATTGCAATTAAATATAAAATAAAGGAAATTAAATATGAAATAAAAGAATTATGCTTATTTAAACTTCCGTAATCATGATGTTTGACGTGTTGATTTTAGTTTTATGCCCATGGGTTAATTGTCCTTTGTCCTGGATTATTTAATATGTCCGTCTGGTTTTTGTCCATAACAGTCCATCAGTCATAAATATAAAGTGCGAGTATCCTCGTCAAATTATCCTTATACCCGAAGTTAAATATTCCAACTAATTGGGGACTTAAACTGTAACAAGATTTTAATACTTTGTTTAATAATTACACCAGGATGTCGACTGAGTGTAACCCAAGGTTTTAATATTTTGTTATCAATTATACCAAGTGTCCTTGTACATAATTTCACCCCTGTTTTAATTATTCTAGTGGCTATTAATCCATTCCCGTGTCCGGTTAAATGAACGATTATTCGTACATATAAATACCCTGCCCATCGTGTCCGATCGAGTGTATATGGTGATTTATAGGGACGCCCAATTGTAAATTTTTATATTAACATTAACAAACTATCATTTAGTTAAACAAATATAAAGCCCATTAATAGCCCATAGTCTAATTTCCACAAGTGTCATTCTTTTGTCCAAACCCCAATTATGGTACAAAGCCCAATTACCCAATTTTAGTAATTAGCCCAACATCATGATTACTTTGGATTAAATAAGCATAATAATAACTTAGCTACGAGACATTAAATTAAAAAGGTTGAATATAACTTACAATGATTAAAAATAGCGTAGCGTTACACGGACAGAATTTCGACTTACACCCTTACAACATTCGCTAACATACCCTTATTATTAGGATTAAAATTAAAATTAAAATTAAAATTAAAATATAAATATAAATATATACGATATAGATAGAGAGATGGATATATTGATGATAAAAAATGATCAGAATTCGGTTGGCTTTATAGGGAGTTTCAAACTTTGGGTCTCCGCGACTCGCGGCCCATTTTGCCTTCAAACTCCGCGAGTCGCGGAGTTTGTAAATACAGCTCACCAGCTTTTGGCTCTTTGTTTGCCGACGATTTATTTTATAAATATAATATGTATATAATTAATATAATTAATTATATATTATATTATATTTATATATATAATTAACTTGTAATTTTTAGTCCGTTGCGTCGAGCGTTGAGAGTTGACTCTGGTCCCGGTTCCGAATTTTCGAACGTCCTTGCGTACAATTTAATATCTTGTACTTTGCGTTTTGAATCTTGTACTCTTGTAATTTCGAGACGTTTCTTATCAATAATTGGAACCTCTTTGATTGTCTTTTGTACTTTTGAGCTTTTTGGTCGTTTGCGTCTTCAATTCGTCGAATCTGTCTTTTGTCTTCACCTTTTATTATTTAAACGAATATCACTTTTAAATAGAACAATTGCAACTAAAAGCTTGTCTTTCTTGAGGAATAATGCTATGAAATATATGTTCGTTTTTAGCATTATCAAATATTCCCACACTTGAGCGTTGTTTGTCCTCAAGCAATGTCGTCTTGAATTACTAGAATCACTTCTTTATTCTTCACACTTTGTACATCAGTGATTTCTATACGGTGGTATAAACAATGGTAGTAACGATATGGTTTACAGTCCCACATGACTATAAAAATTTAGATCCATTAAGGAAATTGGATCTTTATGAAAACATTTGATCTTTTGAATATTAAATCTAGTTTTTACCCTAGATAAGTTTTCCGGAATAACCCTTTACCGGTGTTTGCAAAATATTTTTGTGGGTTTGGTGGGTTTCAGATTTGAAAATTTTAGCTCAAAACTTGCGGTTTTGTGTCACCCACTTGCTAACCTTGTATTTGGAAAGCAACACGTCCAGTTTACTTGTCCAGTATATTACCTTTCGGTAAACTACCGTCCGGTTGTAAAGGAAAGCATTGAACAAGCAACTGTTAAGGCAATGTCCCCTGACATGCTTTTAATTATGGTCTATAACGTGTCGGACGCAATTACTATCCTTGGTAGGAGCAATAGTAAAGCTCACCCTTATGATTTTTCGATCTGGCACAAGGTCCTGTCTTTGACCACTATGCAACCACCGTTCTTACGGTTGACACCCGATTTAGTTCAGGTGACCTAATGAATTCCAGGTGAATTCCTAGGATTTTACGTTCAAAGGTAATGAACGCATTGAAAATGAGTTTTCAGAAAACAAATCGGTTTATAATTTGATCAAAATATTTTCTCGTTCAAGCTCGAGTTTAGATATCATTGAATTCCATGAGTTTGTAATTCTCAATCTTTAAGGTCAATCTCAAGGATTGAGTAATATCAGGCTTAAAAGGTGATTTTTGATCTTTTAAGGAGATTATCCTTTCTGGGGATCTGATTCATTAGTCTTATCCAGCTAATTTGCATGGTGCCCCCCCATTGCACGAGATAAATCCTTCTCATAGTTAGGATAAATCTGACCACTTGGTGACCCTGTTTAACGCTGAGGTCCGTAGATTTCCTGCTGATTTTAGTGATGACTGTAGTGACCCGAACTTTTCCATGTTTATATATATTAATTGAGATTGATGTTTACATGATTAAATGTTTCCAACATGTTAAGCAATCAAACTTGTTAAGACTTGATTAATTGAAATAGGTTTCATATAGACAATTGACCACCCAAGTTGACCGGTGATTCACGAACGTTAAAACTTGTAAAAAAACTATATGATGACATATATATGGTTATATATATAGTTAACATGATATTATGATAATTAAACATATCATTAATTATATTAACAATGAACTACATATGTAAAAACAAGACTACTAACTTAATGATTTTTAAACGAGACATATATGTAACGATTATCGTTGTAAAGACATTTAATGTATATATATCATATTAAGAGATATTCATACATGATAATATCATGATAATATAATAATTTAAAATCTCATTTGATATTATAAACATTGGGTTAACAACATTTAACAAGATCGTTAACCTAAAAGTTTCAAAACAACACTTACATGTAACGACTAACGATGACTTAACGACTCAGTTAAAATGTATATACATGTAGTGTTTTAATATGTATTTATACACTTTTGAAAGACTTCAATACACTTATCAAAATACTTCTACTTAACAAAAATGCTTACAATTACATCCTCGTTCAGTTTCATCAACAATTCTACTCGTATGCACCCGTATTCGTACTCGTACAATACACAGCTTTTAGATGTATGTACTATTGGTATATACACTCCAATGATCAGCTCTTAGCAGCCCATGTGAGTCACCAAACACGTGTGGGAACCATCATTTGGCAACTAGCATGAAATATCTCATAAAATTACAAAAATATGAGTAATCATTCATGACTTATTTACATGAAAACAAAATAACATATCCTTTATATCTAATCCATACACCAACGACCAAAAACACCTACAAACACTTTCATTCTTCAATTTTCTTCATCTAATTGATCTCTCTCAAGTTCTATCTTCAAGTTCTAAGTGTTCTTCATAAATTCCAAAAGTTCTAGTTTCATAAAATCAAGAATACTTTCAAGTTTGCTAGCTCACTTCCAATCTTGTAAGGTGATCATCCAACCTCAAGAAATCTTTGTTTCTTACAGTAGGTTATCATTCTAATACAAGGTAATAATCATATTCAAACTTTGGTTCAATTTCTATAACTATAACAATCTTATTTCAAGTGATGATCTTACTTGAACTTGTTTTCGTGTCATGATTTTGCTTCAAGAACTTTGAGCCATCCAAGGATCCATTGAAGCTAGATCCATTTTTCTCTTTTCCAGTAGGTTCATCCAAGGAACTTAAGGTAGTAATGATGTTCATAACATCATTCGATTCATACATATAAAGCTATCTTATTCGAAGGTTTAAACTTGTAATCACTAGAACATAGTTTAGTTAATTCTAAACTTGTTCGCAAACAAAAGTTAATCCTTCTAACTTGACTTTTAAAATCAACTAAACACATGTTCTATATCTATATGATATGCTAACTTAATGATTTAAAACCTGGAAACACGAAAAACACCGTAAAACCGGATTTACGCCGTCGTAGTAACACCGCGGGCTGTTTTGGGTTAGTTAATTAAAAACTATGATAAACTTTGATTTAAAAGTTGTTATTCTGAGAAAATGATTTTTATTATGAACATGAAACTATATCCAAAAATTATGGTTAAACTCAAAGTGGAAGTATGTTTTCTAAAATGGTCATCTAGACGTCGTTCTTTCGACTGAAATGACTACCTTTACAAAAACGACTTGTAACTTATTTTTCCGACTAGAAACCTATACTTTTTTTGTTTAGATTCATAAAATAGAGTTCAATATGAAACCATAGCAATTTTATTCACTCAAAACGGATTTAAAATGAAGAAGTTATGGGTAAAACAAGATTGGATAATTTTTCTCATTTTAGCTACGTGAAAATTGGTAACAAATCTATTCCAACCATAACTTAATCAACTTGTATTATATATTATGTAATCTTGAGATACCATAGACACGTATACAATGTTTCGACCTATCATGTCGACACATCTATATATATTTCGGAACAACCATAGACACTCTATATGTGAATGTTGGAGTTAGCTATACAGGGTTGAGGTTGATTCCAAAATATATATAGTTTGAGTTGTGATCAATACTGAGATACGTATACACTGGGTCGTGGATTGATTCAAGATAATATTTATCGATTTATTTCTGTACATCTAACTGTGGACAACTAGTTGTATGTTACTAACGAGGACAGCTGACTTAATAAACTTAAAACATCAAAATATATTAAAAGTGTTGTAAATATATTTTGAACATACTTTGATATATATGTATATATTGTTATAGGTTCGTGAATCAACCAGTGGCCAAGTCTTACTTCCCGACGAAGTAAAAATCCGTGAAAGTGAGTTATAGTCCCACTTTTAAAATCTAATATTTTTGGGATGAGAATACATGCAGGTTTTATAAATGATTTACAAAATAGACACAAGTACGTGAAACTACATTCTATGGTTGAATTATCGAAATCGAATATGCCCCTTTTTATTAAGTCTGGTAATCTAAGAATTAGGGAACATACACCCTAATTGACGCGAATCCTAAAGATAGATCTATTGGGCCTAACAAACCCCATCCAAAGTACCGGATGCTTTAGTACTTCGAAATTTATATCATATCCGAAGGGTGTCCCGGAATGATGGGGATATTCTTATATATGCATCTTGTTATTGTCGGTTACCAGGTGTTCACCATATGAATGATTTTTATCTCTATGTATGGGATGTGTATTGAAATATGAAATCTTGTGGTCTATTGTTACGATTTGATATATATAGGTTAAACCTATAACTCACCAACATTTTTGTTGACGTTTTAAGCATGTTTATTCTCAGGTGATTATTAAGAGCTTCCGCTGTCGCATACTTAAATAAGGACGAGATTTGGAGTCCATGCTTGTATGATATTGTGTAAAAACTGCATTCAAGAAACTTATTTTGTTGTAACATATTTGTATTGTAAACCATTATGTAATGGTCGTGTGTAAACAGGATATTTTAGATTATCATTATTTGATAATCTACGTAAAGCTTTTTAAACCTTTATTGATGAAATAAAGGTTATGGTTTGTTTTAAAATGAATGCAGTCTTTGAAAAACGTCTCATATAGAGGTGAAAACCTCGCAACGAAATCAATTAATATGGAACATTTTTAATCAATAAGAACGGGACATTTCAGTTGGTATCCGAGCGTTGGTCTTAGAGAACCAGAAAATTTGCATTAGTGTGTCTTATCGAGTTTGTTAGGATGCATTAGTGAGTCTGGACTTCGACCGTGTTTTCTTTAAAAATGATTGCTTAACATTTTTGTTGGAAACTATATATTTTTAACATATGAATATTATGTGATATATTAATCTCTTAACGTGTTTGATATTATGTGATAGATGTCTACCTCTAGAACAAGTCCCATTGACTCACCTAATAATAATGAAGAGTCAAATGTAAATTGGAATGATTTGTGGACTGATTCACAAGTTCCCGAAGAGGAACCGGAAGAAGAGTCGGAACCGGAAGAAGAATCGGAACCAGAAGAAGAATCGGAACCGGATGAAGAAATAGAACCGGTGGGGGAAATAATAAAACGGTTAAGTAAAAGAAAATCCTCAACCAACCGACCAAAGTTAATTATGGTCAATGGTGTTTCTGCCAAGGAAGCAAAATATTGGGAGGATTACCAATTCTTCGATGAATCGGATTCCGACGAGAATTCCGATGATGTAATAGAAATTACCCCAACTGAATTTAAAAAGGCAAAAGAAAATAATAAGGGAAAGGGCATAAAAATAGAGAAATCTAATTCCAACCCCGATGAACTTTATATGTATCGTCAACCCCCGAAGTCCTTAAGTTGTAACAATGACCCGGGAACCTCTAAACCACCAGGTTTTTCTAAACCAATGTGGACAACGATGGCTCGTATTAGGGGAACATCATATATCCCTAGAAACTTGGCAAAACGAACCAAAACCGAAGAAGAAGAAACGAGCGAGTCGGAATAAGATAGTTGTATTCGTGTGGTGTAATATATGGAATATAGTGTTCTTATGCTTTATGATATATGTAAAATTGCTTGTATTAATAAGTATTTTTTTTATGAATCTAACTCTTGTCTATTTTACAGTTTAAAAACACAAAATGGATAGACAACCCAATATTTTAAGAGACCTACCCGGAGACATGATTGATGAAATCTTGTCTAGAGTCGGCCAGAATTCTTCGGCACAACTATTTAAGGCGAGATCAGTTTGTAAGACATTCGAAGAACGTTCCAAGAATGTCTTGGTTTATAAGAGACTTTCGTTTGAAAGATGGGGGATATCACATTGGGAAACTCATAAGTTACGATGTGTTTACTTTGACGCATATATTGCGGGGAACCCAAATGCTATTTTACGCAACGGGTTAAGAAATTATTTTGACTCAATATATCCGAATATTGGACTTCGTGATTTAGAAAAAGCGGCTAACATGCAACATAAAGAAGCATGTTATGCTTACGGATTAGTAATGTTCGCTTCTCACCAAAGTGAGAACAAGAACATCGGGCTACAACTATTAAACAAAACGTTTCCACAAGTGACGGAGTCGGTAATTGGGGTAAGAAATGAGGTTTTTAGATTATTACGGGACTGTTGGACATTACGTAACCCTCGTCCCTTTGATGACGTTACAACACGCTGTCTTATCAACGGCCATAACGGTTATGTTGCACAAGACCAAGGATGGGAAGTAGTCCTAGTAAAACCAGAATGCATGACTTGTTTCTGGACGTATGAATTACGTGTCTTTATTGCCTTTGCTGAACGACTTGTGTACTAGCTAGAATTGTCTTCACAACTATCTTGTATCAAAGTTATTGTGTGCTATATTTCATGCTTTATGTAAAATAAGCGGTATTGTAAGTTTGTAAAATATTGTATAAAAGTTTGAACGCGAAATATTATTATAATCAGTTTTTCATATAGAATTGTAGTAGTTGAATTGTATATTAGCTACTAAGTATGAACTTAACGGGTAGGTACTACCCGAATTTAAACTTATAAAACGCTAATATGAAGAAAAAGCTTTTATAAATGAGTTCATATTATGCTACGAAATACTATTAACTACTCTTAATATTCTGTATGATTAACTTGTTCTATTTAACTATTTTGAAGGAAATGGCACCGACTACTCGACACACCGTGAATATGAATGAAGAGGAATTCCGTACTTTTCTAGCTTCAAACATAGCCGCAGTACAGGCTGCGCTACATACCAACAATAACCTTGGATCTAGCAGTACAGGAAATCGTGTAGGATGCACCTACAAAGAATTCACTGCCTGCAAACCTTTGGAATTTGATGGAACCGAAGGACCGATCGGATTGAAACGGTGGACCGAGAAGGTTGAATCGGTGTTTGCCATAAGTAAGTGTACTGAAGAGGACAAAGTGAAGTACGCTACGCATACCTTCACAGGTTCTGCGTTAACATGGTGGAATACCTATCTAGAGCAAGTGGGACAAGATGATGCGTACGCACTACCGTGGTCAGCATTCAAGCACTTGATGAACGAGAAGTACCGTCCCAGAACCGAGGTCAATAAGCTCAAGACAGAACTTAGAGGGTTACGAACCCAAGGATTTGATATTACCACGTACGAAAGACGATTCACAGAATTGTGCCTATTGTGTCCGGGAGCATTCGAAGATGAGGAAGAGAAGATCGACGCGTTTGTGAAAGGATTACCGGAAAGAATCCAAGAAGATATAAGTTCACACGAGCCCGCCTCCATACAACAGGCATGTAGAATGGCTCACAAACTAGTGAACCAGATTGAAGAAAGAATTAAAGAACAGACTGCTGAAGAGGCCAATGTGAAGCAAGTCAAAAGAAAGTGGGAGGAAAACGGTGATAAGAATCACCAATACAATAACAACAGCAATTACAACAATAATCGCAACAATTATCCCAACAATCGCAACATCAATCGCAACTACAACAAACGGCCCAACAACAACAACAATAACAACAACAACAGCAACTACAACAATCATCCCAACAACAATAATAACCGCAACAACAACAACAATCAGAAGCAACTATGCCAAAGGTGTGAAAAGAATCACTCGGGGTTCTGCACCAAATTTTGCAACAAGTGTAAAAGAAATGGTCATAGCGCGGCGAAGTGTGAGGTCTACGGACCAGGGGTTAATAGAACGAAAGGAACAAATGGTGTCAGAACGAGTAATGGCGGAGCAAGTAGTGTCGGAGCAAGTTATGCCAATGTAGTTTGTTATAAATGTGGAAAACCAGGCCACATTATTAGAAATTGCCCGAACCAGGAGAACACGAATGGACAAGGCCGTGGAAGAGTTTTCAATATTAATGCGGTAGAGGCACAGGAAGACCCGGAGCTTGTTACGGGTACGTTTCTTATTGACAATAAATCTGCTTACGTTTTATTTGATTCGGGTGCGGATAGAAGCTATATGAGTAGAGATTTTTGTGCTAAATTAAGTTGTCCATTGACGCCTTTGGATAGTAAATTTTTACTCGAATTAGCAAATGGTAAATTAATTTCAGCAGATAATATATGTCAGAATCGAGAAATTAAACTGGTTAGCGAAACATTTAAGATTGATTTGATACCAGTAGAGTTAGGGAGTTTTGATGTGATAATCGGTATGGACTGGTTGAAAGAAGTGAAAGCGTAGATCGTTTGTTACAAAAATGCAATTCGCATTATACGAGAAAAAGGAAAACCCTTAATGGTGTACGGAGAAAAGGGCAACACGAAGCTACATCTTATTAGTAATTTGAAGGCACAAAAACTAATAAGAAAAGGTTGCTATGCTGTTCTAGCACACGTCGAGAAAGTACAAACTGAAGAAAAGAGCATCAATGATGTTCCCATTGCAAAAGAATTTCCCGATGTATTTCCGAAAGAATTACCGGGATTACCCCCACATCGATCCGTTGAATTTCAAATAGATCTTGTACCAGGAGCTGCACCAATAGCTCGTGCTCCTTACAGACTCGCACCCAGCGAGATGAAAGAACTGCAAAGCCAATTACAAGAACTTTTAGAGCGTGGTTTCATTCGACCAAGCACATCACCGTGGGGAGCTCCTGTTTTGTTTGTCAAGAAGAAAGATGGTACATTCAGGTTGTGTATCGACTACCGAGAGTTGAACAAACTTACCATCAAGAACCGCTACCCACTACCGAGAATCGACGACTTATTTGATCAACTACAAGGCTCGTCTGTTTATTCAAAGATTGACTTACGTTCCGGGTATCATCAAATGCGGGTGAAAGAAGATGATATTCCAAAGACTGCTTTCAGAACACGTTACGGTCATTACGAGTTTATGGTCATGCCGTTTGGTTTAACTAATGCGCCAGCTGTGTTCATGGACCTTATGAACCGAGTGTGTGGACCATACCTTGACAAGTTTGTCATTGTTTTCATTGATGACATACTTATTTACTCAAAGAATGACCAAGAACACGGTGAACATTTGAGAAAGGTGTTAGAAGTATTGAGGAAGGAAGAATTGTACGCTAAGTTTTCAAAGTGTGCATTTTGGTTGGAAGAAGTTCAATTCCTCGGTCACATAGTGAACAAAGAAGGTATTAAGGTGGATCCGGCAAAGATAGAAACTGTTGAAAAGTGGGAAACCCCGAAAACTCCGAAACACATACGCCAGTTTTTAGGACTAGCTGGTTACTACAGAAGGTTCATCCAAGACTTTTCCAGAATAGCAAAACCCTTGACTGCATTAACGCATAAAGGGAAGAAATTTGAATGGAATGATGAACAAGAGAAAGCGTTTCAGTTATTGAAGAAAAAGCTAACTACGGCACCTATATTGTCATTGCCTGAAGGGAATGATGATTTTGTGATTTATTGTGACGCATCAAAGCAAGGTCTCGGTTGTGTATTAATGCAACGAACGAAGGTGATTGCTTATGCGTCTAGACAATTGAAGATTCACGAACAAAATTATACGACGCATGATTTGGAATTAGGCGCGGTTGTTTTTGCATTAAAGACTTGGAGGCACTACTTATATGGGGTCAAAAGTATTATATATACCGACCACAAAAGTCTTCAACACATATTTAATCAGAAACAACTGAATATGAGGCAGCGTAGGTGGATTGAATTATTGAATGATTACGATTTTGAGATTCGTTACCACCCTGGGAAGGCAAATGTGGTAGCCGATGCCTTGAGCAGGAAGGATAGAGAACCCATTCGAGTAAAATCTATGAATATAATGATTCATAATAACATTACTACTCAAATAAAGGAGGCGCAACAAGGAGTTTTAAAAGAGGGAAATTTAAAGGATGAAATACCCAAAGGATCGGAGAAGCATCTTAATATTCGGGAAGACGGAACCCGGTATAGGGCTGAAAGGATTTGGGTACCAAAATTTGGAGATATGAGAGAAATGGTACTTAGAGAAGCTCATAAAACCAGATACTCAATACATCCTGGAACGGGGAAGATGTACAAGGATCTCAAGAAACATTTTTGGTGGCCGGGTATGAAAGCCGATGTTGCTAAATACGTAGGAGAATGTTTGACGTGTTCTAAGGTCAAAGCTGAGCATCAGAAACCATCAGGTCTACTTCAACAACCCGAAATCCCGGAATGGAAATGGGAAAACATTACCATGGATTTCATCACTAAATTGCCAAGGACTGCAAGTGGTTTTGATACTATTTGGGTAATAGTTGATCGTCTCACCAAATCAGCACACTTCCTACCAATAAGAGAAGATGACAAGATGGAGAAGTTAGCACGACTGTATTTGAAGGAAGTCGTCTCTAGACATGGAATACCAATCTCTATTATCTCTGATAGGGATGGCAGATTTATTTCAAGATTCTGGCAGACATTACAGCAAGCATTAGGAACTCGTCTAGACATGAGTACTGCCTATCATCCACAAACTGATGGGCAGAGCGAAAGGACGATACAAACGCTTGAAGACATGCTACGAGCATGTGTTATTGATTTCGGAAACAGTTGGGATCGACATCTACCGTTAGCAGAATTTTCCTACAACAACAGCTACCATTCAAGCATTGAGATGGCGCCGTTTGAAGCACTTTATGGTAGAAAGTGCAGGTCTCCGATTTGTTGGAGTGAGGTGGGGGATAGACAGATTACGGGTCCGGAGATTATACAAGAAACTACCGAGAAGATCATCCAAATTCAACAACGGTTGAAAACCGCCCAAAGTCGACAAAAGAGCTACGCTGACATTAAAAGAAAAGATATAGAATTTGAAATTGGAGAGATGGTCATGCTTAAAGTTTCACCTTGGAAAGGCGTTGTTCGATTTGGTAAACGAGGGAAATTAAATCCAAGGTATATTGGACCATTCAAGATTATTGATCGTGTCGGACCAGTAGCTTACCGACTTGAGTTACCTCAACAACTCGCGGCTGTACATAACACTTTCCACGTCTCGAATTTGAAGAAATGTTTTGCTAAAGAAGATCTCACTATTCCGTTAGATGAAATCCAAATCAACGAAAAACTCCAATTCATCGAAGAACCCGTCGAAATAATGGATCGTGAGGTTAAAAGACTTAAGCAAAACAAGATACCAATTGTTAAGGTTCGATGGAATGCTCGTAGAGGACCCAAGTTCACCTGGGAGCATGAAGATCAGATGAAGAAGAAATACCCGCATCTATTTCCAGAAGATTCGTCAACACCTTCAACAGCTTAAAATTTCGGGACGAAATTTATTTAACGGGTAGGTACTGTAGTGACCCGAACTTTTCCATGTTTATATATATTAATTGAGATTGATGTTTACATGATTAAATGTTTCCAACATGTTAAGCAATCAAACTTGTTAAGACTTGATTAATTGAAATAGGTTTCATATAGACAATTGACCACCCAAGTTGACCGGTGATTCACGAACGTTAAAACTTGTAAAAAAACTATATGATGACATATATATGGTTATATATATAGTTAACATGATATTATGATAAGTAAACATATCATTAATTATATTAACAATGAACTACATATGTAAAAACAAGACTACTAACTTAATGATTTTTAAACGAGACATATATGTAACGATTATCGTTGTAAAGACATTTAATGTATATATATCATATTAAGAGATATTCATACATGATAATATCATGATAATATAATAATTTAAAATCTCATTTGATATTATAAACATTGGGTTAACAACATTTAACAAGATCGTTAACCTAAAAGTTTCAAAACAACACTTACATGTAACGACTAACGATGACTTAACGACTCAGTTAAAATGTATATACATGTAGTGTTTTAATATGTATTTATACACTTTTGAAAGACTTCAATACACTTATCAAAATACTTCTACTTAACAAAAATGCTTACAATTACATCCTCGTTCAGTTTCATCAACAATTCTACTCGTATGCACCCGTATTCGTACTCGTACAATACACAGCTTTTAGATGTATGTACTATTGGTATATACACTCCAATGATCAGCTCTTAGCAGCCCATGTGAGTCACCAAACACATGTGGGAACCATCATTTGGCAACTAGCATGAAATATCTCATAAAATTACAAAAATATGAGTAATCATTCATGACTTATTTACATGAAAACAAAATAACATATCCTTTATATCTAATCCATACACCAACGACCAAAAACACCTACAAACACTTTCATTCTTCAATTTTCTTCATCTAATTGATCTCTCTCAAGTTCTATCTTCAAGTTCTAAGTGTTCTTCATAAATTCCAAAAGTTCTAGTTTCATAAAATCAAGAATACTTTCAAGTTTGCTAGCTCACTTCCAATCTTGTAAGGTGATCATCCAACCTCAAGAAATCTTTGTTTCTTACAGTAGGTTATCATTCTAATACAAGGTAATAATCATATTCAAACTTTGGTTCAATTTCTATAACTATAACAATCTTATTTCAAGTGATGATCTTACTTGAACTTGTTTTCGTGTCATGATTTTGCTTCAAGAACTTTGAGCCATCCAAGGATCCATTGAAGCTAGATCCATTTTTCTCTTTTCCAGTAGGTTCATCCAAGGAACTTAAGGTAGTAATGATGTTCATAACATCATTCGATTCATACATATAAAGCTATCTTATTCGAAGGTTTAAACTTGTAATCACTAGAACATAGTTTAGTTAATTCTAAACTTGTTCGCAAACAAAAGTTAATCCTTCTAACTTGACTTTTAAAATCAACTAAACACATGTTCTATATCTATATGATATGCTAACTTAATGATTTAAAACCTGGAAACACGAAAAACACCGTAAAACCGGATTTACGCCGTCGTAGTAACACCGCGGGCTGTTTTGGGTTAGTTAATTAAAAACTATGATAAACTTTGATTTAAAAGTTGTTATTCTGAGAAAATGATTTTTATTATGAACATGAAACTATATCCAAAAATTATGGTTAAACTCAAAGTGGAAGTATGTTTTCTAAAATGGTCATCTAGACGTCGTTCTTTCGACTGAAATGACTACCTTTACAAAAACGACTTGTAACTTATTTTTCCGACTAGAAACCTATACTTTTTTTTGTTTAGATTCATAAAATAGAGTTCAATATGAAACCATAGCAATTTTATTCACTCAAAACGGATTTAAAATGAAGAAGTTATGGGTAAAACAAGATTGGATAATTTTTCTCATTTTAGCTACGTGAAAATTGGTAACAAATCTATTCCAACCATAACTTAATCAACTTGTATTATATATTATGTAATCTTGAGATACCATAGACACGTATACAATGTTTCGACCTATCATGTCGACACATCTATATATATTTCGGAACAACCATAGACACTCTATATGTGAATGTTGGAGTTAGCTATACAGGGTTGAGGTTGATTCCAAAATATATATAGTTTGAGTTGTGATCAATACTGAGATACGTATACACTGGGTCGTGGATTGATTCAAGATAATATTTATCGATTTATTTCTGTACATCTAACTGTGGACAACTAGTTGTATGTTACTAACGAGGACAGCTGACTTAATAAACTTAAAACATCAAAATATATTAAAAGTGTTGTAAATATATTTTGAACATACTTTGATATATATGTATATATTGTTATAGGTTCGTGAATCAACCAGTGGCCAAGTCTTACTTCCCGACGAAGTAAAAATCTGTGAAAGTGAGTTATAGTCCCACTTTTAAAATCTAATATTTTTGGGATGAGAATACATGCAGGTTTTATAAATGATTTACAAAATAGACACAAGTACGTGAAACTACATTCTATGGTTGAATTATCGAAATCGAATATGCCCCTTTTTATTAAGTCTGGTAATCTAAGAATTAGGGAACAGACACCCTAATTGACGCGAATCCTAAAGATAGATCTATTGGGCCTAACAAACCCCATCCAAAGTACCGGATGCTTTAGTACTTCGAAATTTATATCATATCCGAAGGGTGTCCCGGAATGATGGGGATATTCTTATATATGCATCTTGTTATTGTCGGTTACCAGGTGTTCACCATATGAATGATTTTTATCTCTATGTATGGGATGTGTATTGAAATATGAAATCTTGTGGTCTATTGTTACGATTTGATATATATAGGTTAAACCTATAACTCACCAACATTTTTGTTGACGTTTTAAGCATGTTTATTCTCAGGTGATTATTAAGAGCTTCCGCTGTCGCATACTTAAATAAGGACGAGATTTGGAGTCCATGCTTGTATGATATTGTGTAAAAACTGCATTCAAGAAACTTATTTTGTTGTAACATATTTGTATTGTAAACCATTATGTAATGGTCGTGTGTAAACAGGATATTTTAGATTATCATTATTTGATAATCTACGTAAAGCTTTTTAAACCTTTATTGATGAAATAAAGGTTATGGTTTGTTTTAAAATGAATGCAGTCTTTGAAAAACGTCTCATATAGAGGTCAAAACCTCGCAACGAAATCAATTAATATGGAACGTTTTTAATCAATAAGAACGGGACATTTCAATGACTTTTCTAGATTTTTAGTCAACCTACAGCTGGTCTGGATGACAACTTCTTGACTTAAATCAAGAAGCGCGTGTCTTTTTCGGAAGACTTTACTTCCTTTTAATGATGGAATTGATTCATCGTGTAGATCCATCTCTTCTTTTCTTTCATCGGGTAAAACAGTTTAGTTTAGTCCAAAGCAAAAGTATTTTCAGTTATTTGTACAAAAATATGTGATATATGTTTTGAATAACTTGGAGAATTTTCCCACACTTGGCTTTTATTTTCCTTTTTATTGTCCTCTATTCCATTTTAAATGAATTTTAACATTTTGGTTTGTTTCTCAATTTATATCCTTTCCGAGGTTACAATAATTTCGGTGTTAAAACCTAGTTTTATCGTTCATAAATATGTATAAACATGATTTTGAGTTCATTTAATTGAAAATTTTGAAAAATTTTACTAGAATTGGGTAGTCAGTATATAAGACTAGGGCTGTTCTTTATTATCAGAGAGCACTAGATTCTAATACAACTACTGCTTTACTAGTATTTTTAATGGTAACCAAGTGTTTAAGATAAAAAATATAAAATCCGAAAGAATTTAACCCCTTCCCACACTTAAGATCTTGCAATGCCCTCATTTGCAAGAAATCAGTAACAATTTAAATTATTGAGGGTGATTTGTGTGAAAATGATTAAATTTTTACCAAAGTTTCCAAATATATTGGCGTTTGTTTGCTGAATGATAAATGGTGCACATCATTTGTTCATTCCGTCTTGTTGTTATTTCACATATATTTTGCATCTTATCGTCAAAATTAGTTGCTTTTGCTGAACTTAATGCCAGTCTTTGAAAATGCGTTGTTTTACCCTGTTGTGTACATAAGATAAACTGCAAACATATATACATATTTTTGAAGTTTGGTATATTACCCCACATTCAAAAATTATTAAAATCTAAGAATAAAAGTTAGAAAATTATAAAAACTATTACAATATTAACATAAGTATTAAACGTATTACAAATTACAAAATAAATAAAACTAAGTAGACTAGGGATGATACTGGTACCAATAGGGGTTCCAAGCATAACCATAGGTACTATAAAATGCTTCGGCAGGGTTATACGTAGGATACGGTGGTTGCATCTCTATTGACCAGGGAGGGAATATGGGTTTTGGTGTAGGAATATAGTTTCTACCTATATGTTGGCAATGAGCTATGATTTGGTTCTGATGAACTTGCCAATCTTCAAATGCTCTCTGTCTAGCATTTTCGTACTCCTGTGAAGCTATAAACCTTTGCATTTCTTGCATCTCATTTCCCCCTCCTACATTACCTTGCTGTTGGTTTCTCTCAACCTGTGGATGTCTACCATGGTATTGTACTGCGGCATTATTTCGCCTCTTCAAAACTTTCGCACCATGGTATACATTTAAACCTATAGTATCGCGGGGTTCTGGTTCTTCGACTAATAATCCCCCCCGACTTATATCCACACTGAGATATTCAGCAATCAAAGTAATAAAAATACCACCTCCTATTATGCTATGCGGTCTCATCCCCCTAACCATAGCTGATAAATAATAACCCACACAATAAGGTATACTTACAGCGCGTTGTGGGTGTAACATCCCGCGTTTTTCTGTTAAATTTATTTTTAACACTATTTTTTTTTAATAATACCTTTCGTTATTTAAATTCGTAGTTTCCGTTGACCAACGTTCTTAATTTTCCCGTTATTTAATTTTAACATCACTCGTTTACTCGAGCGTTTTTAAAATATTCGTTTGGTTAATTCCCGCACCCGCTTTGAAACTTGAGGGACCGAGGTTGCCAAGTGGGCAAACTAGTTGACTAGGTCAACTAGTCAACCCACCTTATCCATCCATTCATTTCACCTCCCACCTTCTTCCTCTTTTCTCTCTACTTCCCTTTCATGAACTCAAACACCCAACTCACAAATTCATCATCTAAATCCGACTGGAGAAGCAAACATCAAAACAAATTACATTTTCGTGATCCTCTCTTCATCCTCTTCGATTTGGTACCAATTTCATAGCTTGGGGTAAAGTTTCTAAAAACTCTAGATTTCTCTAAATTCGTGTTTTGACTTGAAATGGTGTTAGTTAGTGTCTATGGCTCGTGTATAACATGAATATATGTTTTGTTTGCTCGATTCGTTGTTTTGAGTAACTAGTTTGAACATTTGAAATGGGTGTGCTTAATCCTTGATTTTGGATGAGTTAATGTTGTTAAATTGTTAGAGTTTATGTTTTAAAAGTGTTACTAGCATCTTTAGCATCAATTTGATGTGTGGGTTGATTTGGAAAAACATCATTAACATGATTATTGGTTTTGTGATTCTTGATTAGGGTTTGATGAACTCTAAAAGGAAATTTTGATGCTTTGAATGCCATGAAATGTTATTAGTTAGTGATTAGTTGTATTGTATGTTTCATTACCTTCAAAACGGCATATCATATGTGTGAATTGCATTCCCGAATCTTAAAATGCGTTTTGTAAACTTGGAACGATGGTTTTGAACATTTAATGACCACTTGACGAGATTTTGGCTATTGTAAATGATATTTTTGCTTGATGAAAAATGGTTAGTTGTATTCCTTGTCAAAATACCTTTCCGACGATATAAGATACGAGTTCTAAGTATTAGCGGTTTGCGAGTTATGCTTGAAAGTGTTTGGAATTGAGACTTGGACATTTGAGACTGACCAGGTACCAGTTCCCGTGTATTGTCGCGGCGCGACAATTTGGGGCCGCGGCGCGGCCTAAGCCGTGTCCAGTTTCTGACCTCTTTGGTCAAAATACGAATAATGTTTGCTATGCTACGCACCTCCGATTCACATGTAACTTGTTCTAACATGCTCATATATGATTAAAAACCTCAGAAAAATAGTTCGGGACCCGACCCGAACGTGTTGACTTTTCGTTGACTTTGACCGACCGAAGTTCGACTTTTTGTCAAACTTAACCAAATGATTGTGCAATCTTCCTAACTTGTTTCTATACTTGTATCTTGCATGAAACTTGACAAATTGATTCACATGCTACATAATCGAGTCGTAACGAGCCATAGGACTAATTGAACACATTTCACCCGACCTTGTGTCGTAACCGGTTAATTGATACAACTTATTTGTTTAGGTCAAGGCTAAGCAACTATCATGCACACATTTACTTTGTGAAGTACTTTTATACTCGTGCACTCGAGGTGAGATCATAGTCCCATCTTTCAAACAACTTTTATGCTTTAAACTATGGGATGAGAAACATATATGTATCATACTTTTATACATTGAACACAAGTACGAAAACGAACATTCCACGTACGGGTTTGAACAAAAAGCCTCAATTCAATTATCATTAGTTACACTTGCAGGGTGTAAACGTGAACTTATATTATGTGATCACATGGGCTTGACGAGCCTCATTCGGACGGTTCGCTACCGTTTGTGGATGAAATATATTTTCGGGTCTAGTGTATGTTCTAACACTACGCAAGGGGTGCAAAACAGTTAAGTTTGATAATTGGGTGCCCGGGATACAAACAACAACTTTGGAATGCAAATGATTTTGATAATCATCTTATACTAAATCTTGTGGTTCAAATACAACGATTACTAAAACACCTTTGATTTCACCAACGTTTTTCGTTGACAGTTTTCTATATGTTTCTCAGGTTCATACTTGGCTACTTGATACATGCTTCCGCACACTTTGATTACTTGCTTGGAGTCAAGCATACATACATACATACGCTAGTGATAGCACCTTTGGATTCAAACTTTTGTCTACATACTTTCGCTATTTATAGCAAACCGTGATTTTTCAACTAATTATGTCGCAAGTTATTTCATTTATACTTTATACTCTTGTAAACTTAAACTTGTCGTCGAACGGTTTTGTAAACTAAACCTTGCAAGCATGATACGTTTCAAATGAACGCGACATAATTTTGGTCAAACGAGTCTCATATAGGGACTACGACCACGTAACGGGACCTAAGTAGTCGGCGCCGTCAATGACGATTTGGTCGGGTCGCTACAGATGGTATCAGAGCGTTGGTTGTAGGGAACTAGGATGTGCATTAGTGTGTCTGACAGAGTCGTTGGGACGCATTAGTGAATCTAGACTACAACCGGATAGTTAGCCATTGCATTCTGACATACATTTGCTATAGATAGCACTTACTTGACTACTTTTGCATTATACTTGAATCATTCTTAGGCAAACTTCTTGATGGTACCAAGCTTTCATCATGCGAATCCGTATTCTGCCACTTTCTGGTAACACACGTAAATTCAAGATTCATACACGTATGGATGACGACGACTTCATTAGTCACACTTGTTCGGGAACTCTGTCTCCCGGATTGTTATTTGCCACCGTTTCAACTTACTATCGGTTTCCCACTGGTGTTTCTTACTATCTACTTTTTGGTGTTACTACCATCACTACTCTAGGTGAGTAGCGTCATCAACATTTATCACTACGGTTGCGTGCTACTCGTTATCATGACTCGTTACTCTTTTCATACCTGAATACATTATTGTCTGACTCGAACCGCTTTGACGTGAACAAACATTTATACACTTCCCTCGGGGAACGCTTCTTTAGAGTTGCAGAAATTCTTTCGATTTAATACGAGTCACGTTTGAGACGTCGTTACACTTTATTCATTCTAGATCTTCACAGTTACACGAACTTGATGTTATGGAGTGATGTGGGAATGGAGGTATGAGTTAGCGTAATATAACGACACTCGATCAACGTGGTTATATTACGGTAAGCCATACCAAAGTTCTAATGACTCGTGATGGTGATTGGACTCGAATAACCTAATCACCACCATGTGCCATGTACATGACTTCATTTTTCTTGTTTGAATATTCAAAAACTCCGAGAATGTTGATAACAACCATACCAGGGACACATCTTCGATTATTGTCGAACCATACCCTTGCTTCCGAAGGAATGATGAATTCTTTCATTTTCAAACATATGTTACACGTGTATACTATCTCGTTTTCGCACAGTTTTATCGACGAACTACGATATGCTTGTTATGCTCATATCGAGGCGGAAACTTCTCCCGCATTACACTCGTACTTTCGTATAAAGAAACCTTCTACCTAAATTCTCAATGAAGAGAGAGACTCTTCACACTGTACAAGCATTCGCCAAGAGGGTGAATAGTCCTAACGAACATTTTCGAAAATCGATAAATCTTCCGCGGCGCGAATTTCTTGAGAAACTTGTTCTATCTAACGTTTTCAAGTCCTAACAAACTTTTTCAAATATACCTTAAAGAAATGTACCTCGTTTTGGATCGAGATTCTCATTTCACTTCTAGATTTCGGAGTGCCTTACAAAAAGCCTCGGGACCACGCTTAAACATGAGTACAACACATCAACCACAACCCGACGGACCGAGCAAACATATGATTCAAACTTTGGAAACCATAATACGAGTTCGTGTTATCGACTTCAAATTTACTTGAGAAAAGTACTTGCCTTTAGTCAAATTCTCTTACTACAATAATTTTCATTCGAGCATTAACGTCACACTTTTCGAGGACCCGTATAGCCGTGAATGTCATTTTCTTAAATTATTGAACCGAAGCAGGTGACAAGCGAACCACCGGACCCTAACTCATTCATGAAACAACCGGAAAATTTTTCAATTCCAGGAAAGGCTCAAGACGGCCCGTAGTCGCCAAAAGAGCCATACAAGAGTTAAACGTAAACCTCTCGAATTCCAAGTGGGAAACCGCGTAACGTTAAAAGTCGAACCTTGAAAAGGTGTAGTCCGTTTCGGAAACGTAGAAAGCTAAATCCGCGATATTTTTAGTCCTTTTGAAATTTTGGGGTGTGTTGTGCCCATTGCTTACCGCTTCGAACTTCCGACTCAAACAAATTCCGTTCATCCTACATTCTGTGTATCAAACTTAAAGGCGTGTCTTGCGAGACAAGAACTTGTTATCCTCTTCGATGAACTTACTATCAACGATAAACCTCACTTCCAAGGAGGTAACGTTGGTGAAACTATAAATCGTGGAACCAAACTTTAAACCAACGTAAAATCGCGACTGTCGAAGTTCGTTGAAATACCCGAGGGAGTACCTTCACTTATTCGTAGAACTGACAACGCAAGATCTCGAGGAAGAAACAACGACTACTACTTCCAACTAAATTTCGGGACGAAATTTCTTTTAAGGTGTAGGTAATGTAACATCCCGGGTTTTTCTGTTAAATTTATTTTTAACACTATTTTTTTTAATAATACCTTTCGTTATTTAAATTCGTAGTTTCCGTTGACCAACGTTCTTAATTTTCCCGTTATTTAATTTTAACATCACTCGTTTACTCGAGCGTTTTTAAAATATTCGTTTGGTTAATTCCCGCACCCGCTTTGAAACTTGAGGGACCGAGGTTGCCAAGTGGGCAAACTAGTTGACTAGGTCAACTAGTCAACCCACCTTATCCATCCATTCATTTCACCTCCCACCTTCTTCCTCTTTTCTCTCTACTTCCCTTTCATGAACTCAAACACCCAACTCACAAATTCATCATCTAAATCCGACTGGAGAAGCAAACATCAAAACAAATTACATTTCTGTGATCCTCTCTTCATCCTCTTCGATTTGGTACCAATTTCATAGCTTGGGGTAAAGTTTCTAAAAACTCTAGATTTCTCTAAATTCGTGTTTTGACTTGAAATGGTGTTAGTTAGTGTCTATGGCTCGTGTATAACATGAATATATGTTTTGTTTGCTCGATTCGTTGTTTTGAGTAACTAGTTTGAACATTTGAAATGGGTGTGCTTAATCCTTGATTTTGGATGAGTTAATGTTGTTAAATTGTTAGAGTTTATGTTTTAAAAGTGTTACTAGCATCTTTAGCATCAATTTGATGTGTGGGTTGATTTGGAAAAACATCATTAACATGATTATTGGTTTTGTGATTCTTGATTAGGGTTTGATGAACTCTAAAAGGAAATTTTGATGCTTTGAATGCCATGAAATGTTATTAGTTAGTGATTAGTTGTATTGTATGTTTCATTACCTTCAAAACAGCATATCATATGTGTGAATTGCATTCCCGAATCTTAAAATGCGTTTTGTAAACTTGGAACGATGGTTTTGAACATTTAATGACCACTTGACGAGATTTCGGCTATTGTAAATGATGTTTTTGCTTGATGAAAAATGGTTAGTTGTATTCCTTGTCAAAATACCTTTCCGACGATATAAGATACGAGTTCTAAGTATTAGCGGTTTGCGAGTTATGCTTGAAAGTGTTTGGAATTGAGACTTGGACATTTGAGACTGACCAGGTACCAGTTCCCGTGTATTGTCGCGGCGCGACAATTTGGGGCCGCGGCGCGGCCTAAGCCGTGTCCAGTTTCTGACCTCTTTGGTCAAAATACGAATAATGTTTGCTATGCTACGCACCTCCGATTCACATGTAACTTGTTCTAACATGCTCATATATGATTAAAAACCTCAGAAAAATAGTTCGGGACCCGACCCGAACGTGTTGACTTTTCATTGACTTTGACCGACCGAAGTTCGACTTTTTGTCAAACTTAACCAAATGATTGTGCAATCTTCCTAACTTGTTTCTATACTTGTATCTTGCATGAAACTTGACAAATTGATTCACATGCTACATAATCGAGTCGTAACGAGCCATAGGACTAATTGAACACATTTCACCCGACCTTGTGTCGTAACCGGTTAATTGATACAACTTATTTGTTTAGGTCAAGGCTAAGCAACTATCATGCACACATTTACTTTGTGAAGTACTTTTATACTCGTGCACTCGAGGTGAGATCATAGTCCCATCTTTCAAACAACTTTTATGCTTTAAACTATGGGATGAGAAACATATACGTATCATACTTTTATACATTGAACACAAGTACGAAAACGAACATTCCACGTACGGGTTTGAACAAAAAGCCTCAATTCAATTATCATTAGTTACACTTGCAGGGTGTAAACGTGAACTTATATTATGTGATCACATGGGCTTGACGAGCCTCATTCGGACGGTTCGCTACCGTTAGCGGATGAAATATATTTTCGGGTCTAGTGTATGTTCTAACACTACGCAAGGGGTGCAAAACAGTTAAGTTTGATAATTGGGTGCCCGGGATACAAACAACAACTTTGGAATGCAAATGATTTTGATAATCATCTTATACTAAATCTTGTGGTTCAAATACAACGATTACTAAAACACCTATGATTTCACCAACGTTTTTCGTTGACAGTTTTCTATATGTTTCTCAGGTTCATACTTGGCTACTTGATACATGCTTCCGCACACTTTGATTACTTGCTTGGAGTCAAGCATACATACATACATACGCTAGTGATAGCACCTTTGGATTCAAACTTTTGTCAACATACTTTCACTATTTATAGCAAACCGTGATTTTTCAACTAATTATGTCGCAAGTTATTTCATTTATACTTTATACTCTTGTAAACTTAAACTTGTCGTCGAACGGTTTTGTAAACTAAACCTTGCAAGCATGATACGTTTCAAATGAACGCGACATAATTTTGGTCAAACGAGTCTCATATAGGGACTACGACCACGTAACGGGACCTAAGTAGTCGGCGCCGTCAATGACGATTTGGTCGGGTCACTACAGTGGGTCTCGAATACACATATGGTAAAACAAATCCTGTTCATTTACCTTTTCCTTGTTCTTACCTCTTTGTGTAATCGAATTAGCTAAAAACCTATGAATCACTCTTAATTCAGCTCTATCTATATCCAAATAAGAGTAATTTCCCCCTTTGAATCGGTGATGGCTTGTCATTTGACTCCATACACCGTGTGTATCAAAATTTTCATCTATCTTTCTACCATTTAGTATCAACCCTCTACAATCAGCAGATGCTAACTCCTCAGGCGTATATATACGTAAAGCCTGAGCCATGTCTAGTAAAGACATGTGGCGCATCGAACCTCCTAACAAAAATCTAATAAAAGATCGATCGGTTAAACTAGCTACCCGATCATTTAATTCTATACTACACAACAATTCTTCACACCATACTTTATATACAGGTCTACGCATGGTGAATAAACGTACCCAGTCATTAAAAGTAGAATTACCATACCTCTGTGCAAGTAATTCCCTAATTGGCCCGGCCAATTCTACAGCTTCTAATGGTCCCCATTCTATGACCCTAGGTACCTCAACAACTTTAGAATGAAGAGTATGCAACCCCCTTTGATACTTTGGATAATCTATCCAAAGTCTGTCAAATCTCAGGTTCGGGTGCAAATCTTCCAAGTGCATATCAGAAAATGTCATGACTGGATGAGGTATATCCTGCTTGTAGTAGTTATCCACCTCCTGTTGTTCCGCATTCTCAGCAGGAGCATTGCGAGCTTGGGATGAAGATTCACCCCTTTCAGTCTGCAAAACACATCAAACACAATTTTTGTGCATCCAAATATGCATTAGTGTCAGCAAAATCATCAATCTAAATAATTACAATGACATGATCAATTTATATCAAACTTAAGCTCATTTTCACATTTTTATCAAATCTACACTTTTTCAAATAAGCATATACGAAAATGTTCGCCAAGTTCATAAGCATTCAACTCAAATAACATGTCAAAATAATCATTACTAGCAATTAAACAAGTTTTAAATGGCATTATCTTTCAAAAATCAAGTTCATGAATTTTAGACTTGAAAAAGTCTACTTTAATTCTCAAAATCATGTTTAGGCTCAAAGTTTGGATCATTTAACTACCTAAACATGTTACACTACTTAATTTAGCAACAATTCATGACAAAAATCGGCCATAACCTGTTTATATCAAAAAGCCCCAAATTTGCTCAAGAACACAAACCCTAGATTACTCAAAATTTGAAGTTTAAGGCTTCTAATCATGTTAAATAGCATCAATCTAGGTTATACAAGCATAATACATAAACAATTTAAGCATAATTACACTAAAAAGCATCAAAATCAAATTGGGGAAAAAATTGCTCAAGAACACTAATTTTCGGATTAAATGGTGTTTAGGTGTAGAAATTTACCGTTTTTCTTGAGTAATTCCTTGATAGCATCCTTCTCAACATGATTTTAGTAAAAGATTTGATGATTAACGGTTAAAAATTGTGATTTTGGGGGTGTTTTTCGTGTTTTTTCACGCAGGTTTTTCGCAGTTTTTTTTTCTGTGTTGGGACTGATCAGTTCGATCAGTATATATTTTTTTTTCTGGTTTTTTCATCCTCCGCGAGTCGCGGTGGATTTACCTTATACTTGATGTCGTGCGAGGTGTATATAAAATAGCTATTAATTTTAGCAGGAAATACTATTAAATACGATATATTTTTACACAAGATATTTATTTATTTATAGAATGGATATACTTAAACTTTGCTACAACACTTATAGGCAGTGTACCTAATCGTACAGTAGTGTAGTTTTTAGTAAGTCCGGTTCGTTCTACAGGGAATCTTTTTAAACAAAGCTTAACGCTATATTAGTTTACTTTTATAAAAATACAAATATATATATAAGTAATATTATTATTATAAAAGGGGGGTTTTTACCGTTTAATGACCGGTTTGTCGATTTTAAGACTTTAGTCACAGTTAAAACCAAATGTAAAATATTAAAAATAAATACAAGACTTAAATTAAAGCGTAAAGTAAATAACGATAATGAAATTGCGAATAATAAAAGTGCGATAAAATAAACTTGCGATAATTAAAAAGTACGATAATTAGAAGTGCAATTAAATAAAATAACAATAAAAATGCGATAATTAGAAGTGCAATTAAATATAAAATAAAGGAAATTAAATATGAAATAAAAGAATTATGCTTATTTAAACTTCCGTAATCATGATGTTTGACGTGTTGATTTTAGTTTTATGCCCATGGGTTAATTGTCCTTTGTCCTGGATTATTTAATATGTCCTTCTGGTTTTTGTCCATAACAATCCATCAGTCATAAATATAAAGTACGAGTATCCTCGTCAAATTATCCTTATACCCGAAGTTAAATATTCCAACTAATTGGGGACTTAAACTGTAACAAGATTTTAATACTTTGTTTAATAATTACACCAAGATGTCGACTGAGTGTAACCCAAGGTTTTAATATTTTGTTATCAATTATACCAAGTGTCCTTGTACATAATTTCACCCCTGTTTTAATTATTCTAGTGGCTATTAATCCATTCCCGTGTCCGGTTAAATGAACGATTATTCGTACATATAAATACCCTGCCCATCGTGTCCGATCGAGTGTATATGGTGATTTATAGGGACGCCCAATTGTAAATCTTTATATTAACATTAACAAACTATCATTTAGTTAAACAAATATAAAGCCCATTAATAGCCCATAGTCTAATTTCCACAAGTGTCATTCTTTTGTCCAAACCCCAATTATGGTACAAAGCCCAATTACCCAATTTTAGTAATTAGCCTAACATCATGATTACTTTGGATTAAATAAGCATAATAATAACTTAGCTACGAGACATTAAATTAAAAAGGTTGAACATAACTTACAATGATTAAAAATAGCGTAGCGTTACACGGACAAAATTTCGACTTACACCCTTACAACATTCGCTAACATACCCTTATTATTAGGATTAAAATTAAAATTAAAATTAAAATTAAAATATAAATATAAATATATACGATATAGATAGAGAGATGGATATATTGATGATAAAAAATGATCAGAATTCGGTTGGCTTTATAGGGAGTTTCAAACTTTGGGTCTCCGCGACTCGCGGCCCATTTTGCCTTCAAACTCCGCGAGTCACGGAGTTTGTAAATACAGCTCACCAGCTTTTGGCTCTTTGTTTGCCGACGATTTATTTTATAAATATAATATATATATAATTAATATAATTAATTATATATTATATTATATTTATATATATAATTAACTTGTAATTTTTAGTCCGTTGCGTCGAGCGTTGAGAGTTGACTCTGGTACCGGTTCCGGATTTTCGAACGTCCTTGCGTACAATTTAATATCTTGTACTTTGCGTTTTGAATCTTGTACTCTTGTAATTTCGAGACGTTTCTTATCAATAATTGGAACCTCTTTGATTGTCTTTTGTACTTTTGAGCTTTTTGGTCGTTTGCGTCTTCAATTCGTCGAATCTGTCTTTTGTCTTCACCTTTTATTATTTAAACGAATATCACTTTTAAATAGAACAATTGCAACTAAAAGCTTGTCTTTCTTGAGGAATAATGCTATGAAATATATGTTCTTTTTTAGCATTATCAAATATTCCCACACTTGAGCGTTGCTTGTCCTCAAGCAATATCGTCTTGAAATACTAGAATCACTTCTTTATTCTTCACACTTTATACATCAGTGATTTCTATACGGTGGTATAAACAATGGTAGTAACGATATGGTTTACAGTCCCACATGACTATAAAAATTTAGATCCATTAAGGAAATTGGATCTTTATGAAAACATTTGATCTTTTGAATATTAAATCTAGTTTTTACCCTAGATAAGTTTTCCGGAATAACCCTTTACCGGTGTTTGCAAAATATTTTTGTGGGTTTGGTGGGTTTCAGATTTGAAAATTTTAGCTCAAAACTTGCGGTTTTGTGTCACCCACTTTCTAACCTTGTATTTGGAAAGCAACACGTCCAGTTTACTTGTCCCGTATATTACCTTTCGGTAAACTACCGTCCGGTTGTAAAGGAAAGTGTTGAACAAGCAACTGTTAAGGCAATGTCTCCTGACATGCTTTTAATTATGGTCTATAACGTGTCGGACGCAATTACTATCCTTGGTAGGAGCAATAGTAAAGCTCACCCTTATGATTTTTCGGTCTGGCACAAGGTCCTGTCTTTGACCACTATGTAACCACCGTTCTTACGGTTGACACCCGATTTAGTTCAGGTGACCTAATGAATTCCAGGTGAATTTCTAGGATTTTACGTTCAAAGGTAAGAACGCATTGAAAATGGGTTTTCAGAAAACAAATCGGTTTATAATTTGATCAAAATATTTTCTCGTTCAAGCTCGAGTTTAGATATCATTGAATTCCATGAGTTTGTAATTCTCAATCTTTAAGGTCAATCTCAAGGATTGAGTAATATCAGGCTTAAAAGCTGATTTTTGATCTTTTAAGGAGATTATCCTTTCTGGGGATCTGATTCATTAGTCTTATCCAGCTAATTTGAATGGTGCCCCCCCATTGTACGAGATAAATCCTTCTCATGGTTAGGATAAATCTGACCACTTGGCGACCCTGTTTAATGCTGAGGTCCGTGGATTTCCTGCTGATTTTAGTGATGACTTTTCTAGATTTTTCGTCAACCTACAGCTGGTCTGGACGACAACTTCTTGACTTAAATCAAGAAGCGCGTGTCTTTTTCGGAAGACTTTACTTCCTTTTAATGATGGAATTGATTCATCGTGTAGATCCATCTCTTCTTTTCTTTCATCGGGTAAAACAGTTTAGTTTAGTCCAAAGCAAAAGTATTTTCAGTTATTTGTACAAAAATATGTGATATATGCTTTGAATAACTTGGAGAATTTTCCCACACTTGGCTTTTATTTTCCTTTTTATTGTCCTCTATTCCATTTTAAATGAATTTTAACATTTTGGTTTGTTTCTCAATTTATGTCCTTTCCGAGGTTACAATAATTTCGGTGTTAAAACCTAGTTTTATCATTCATAAATATGTATAAACATGATTTTGAGTTCATTTAATTGAAAATTTTGAAAATTTTTACTAGAATTGGGTAGTCAGTATATAAGACTAGGGCTGTTCTTTATTATCAGAGAGCACTAGATTCTAATACAACTACTGTTTTACTAGTATTTTTAATGGTAACCAAGTGTTTAAGATAAAAAATATAAAATCCGAAAGAATTTAACCCCAAAAATTCATATTTTCAACTTGTCCGAAAAAAATTGTGATTTTGGGGGTGTTTTTCGTGTTTTTTCGCGCAGGTTTTTCGCAGTTTTGTTTTTCTGTGTTGGGACTGATCAGTTCGATCAATATATATTTTTTTTCTGGTTTTTTCATCCTCCGCGAGTCGCGGTGGATTTACCTTTCAAACTCCGCGACTCGCGGAGTTTGTATATATATTTTTTTTAACATCTTATATTAATTAAAACAATTGAGTAATTAAATTTAAAATTTTGTTTCCCTTGTTATTTAGGACGAGGTCGTTTCGGATCGATGTCCTAGTCCGTCCTTCGACAAAATTTTAAAATTTGTCTTTTTGTAGCGATTGTTTTAAAAGCTAAGATTTTTGGGTTTTTTAATGTTTTTGGCATACTTTAATTCAATAAGATTAAAAATAATGATAATAAAAGTTCTCGTCCCTCCCTCGGGTAAAGCAATTTCGGTTCAACGACCTAGTCTTCAACTTACGACGAATTTTAAAAATCATATTTTTAACTTAATGAGATAAAGTAAATTTTTGTTTTTAAATTCACACAACTTAAATATAAAATTCAAAATAATATTAAAAATTCACACCAAACTTACAATTTAAAATGCATAAAATTAAAAATTCATATTTTAATAATTAAAAATTCACACCAAACTTAATTTAAAAATTCATATTATAAATTCACACCAAACTTATATTAATTTTTCAAATATTTACAATTTTAAATATATCGTTTTTACAAAGTTTACAATATTAATTTAAGATTTATATATTAATTTTAAAAACATGGTAAAAATAAAATTAAAAATCTTTTTGGCTTTTTATCCCACTTTAATCAATCAAATATTATCAAAAATATGCGCCCCTCTTTTCGGTAAAGTAATTTCGGTTCCAAGACCTAATTTAACTCATGACGAATTTTTGAAATATTTTGGGTTGATTGATTAAAGATATTTATACCTTAAGAATAAACGTTAAATTTCGCAGTGATGTAATAAATTTTTGAATGATATCAACAATTTTGGTCGCCAAACCTAATTTTATTCAATACAAATTTAATACTTTATAGCGAACAAATTAGCGTTTATTATCAAAATGTTAAAAATAAAAATAAAAATAAAGACTGTACAGACTTACCTGTGAGATAGTATTCTTAGTTATATGATCTATCTCATTCATAAGATAGTCGGTTTAATTGGTTTTCCATAGCTACATAGGCGTAACCTCGAGCATTCAGTGTCTTTTCTTCTAAACATATGAACGGTCCGTCTCTGCATAAAGTAACAAATTCGGTATTTGAATAGGTTTGATTATTTGAACATTTACCTCCATGTGACCATTTTCCGCATTTGTGACATCTTTCTAGGTGTCGTGCTCTTCTTTTTGCTGCGGATTTTGATTTTCCTTTACCAAATTTTAACTTATTATCTTCGCATCTGGATTCTTTTCTAACTCCGTCCATTCTTTCTCTGATTACTGATACTATTTCACTCGAAAGTGTGTCATTATTACGTTTAGTGATCAAAGCGTGTAGCATTAGACCATGGTTTAGTTCACAGGCAGTCTTCATTTCCTAAAAAAAAATAAAAATTCAGAATGGGGGGAGAAGACTAGTTCTTTAGGGTCTGCTAGGGAAAGACCATTCGGGTTCCATTTTCGAGAGCTACACGAAAACAGACAATCTAACTCTAACAGAAATACATATTATCCTTTAAAGACTTGATTCTCCCCACACTTAGTTAGTTGTGGTGTCGAAATTGTGATTAACTTCGTTGTCGACTTCCATCGGACTATCTATGTGGTGTTTAACTCTGTGACCATTAACTTTAAATTCAATCCCATTTGAATTTATTAATTCTATCGTTCCGTATGGAAAAACTCTTTTGACTATGAATGGTCCAGACCATCTTGATTTCAATTTTCCAGGAAATAGCTTGAATCGTGAATTGAAAAGAAGAACTCTGTCTCCTTCTTTAAATTCTTTTGAACTTCTGATTCTTTTATCATGCCATTTCTTCGTTCTCTCTTTATAGATTAACGAATTTTCGTATGCTTCATGTCTTAATTCTTCTAATTTGTTTAATTTACTTAATCGTAGACGTCCGGCTTCATGTAAATCAAGATTACATGTCTTCAAAGCCCAAAATGCTTTGTGTTCAATTTCTACTGGAAGATGGCATGCTTTTCCATAAACAAGTCTAAAAGGTGTGGTTCCAATTGGAGTTTTGTAAGCTGTTCTAAACGCATAGAGTGCATCCTCCAATTTAATGGACCATTCCTTCGGATTCGATCCTACAGTTTTCTCTAGAATACGTTTTAAAGCTCGGTTGGTATTTTCAACTTGTCCACTTGTTTGTGGATGATATGCGGTGGAGATTTTATGAGTTACTCCATATCTTTTAAGAACTTTCTCAAGTTGATTATTACAGAAATGAGTACCCCGATCACTTATTAAAGCTTTCGGTGTTCCAAACCTTGCAAAAAGACGTTTTAAAAAGTTGACTACAACTCGTGCATCGTTAGTTGGGAGAGCTTGTGCTTCCGCCCATTTAGATACATAATCAATGGCTACGAGTATATAGTGATTATTATGAGATTTTGGAAATGAACCCATAAAGTCAATACCCCAAATGTCAAATACTTCACATACTTGGATAACATTTTGTGGCATTTCATCACATTGACTTATTTTTTCGGCCCTTTGACAAGCTTCACAGGATTTGCAAAGAAGGTGTGCGTCTTTGTAAATTGTAGGCCAATAGAATCCAGCATCATAAACTTTTCTTGCTGTTAGTTGAGGCCCATAATGCCCTCCTGTTGGTCCTGTGTGACAATGGTTTAATATTTTACTAGTTTCATCTCCAAATACACATCGGCGTATTATTCCATCGGGACAACTTTTAAACAGATGTGGATCTTCCCAAAAATAGTGTTTTATATCACTGAAGAATTTTTTTCGTCTTTGGTACGATAATCCTTTTTCAAGGAATCCACAAACTAAGTAGTTTGCATAGTCTGCAAACCATGGTATTTCTTTATAATCTATCTTCAATAGATATTTATTAGGAAAGTTGTCTTGTATGGCTGATTCATTTAGAACTTCTAATTCGGGATTTTCAAGACGAGAAAGATGATCAGCGGCGAGATTTTCTGCTCCTCTTTTATCTCGGATTTTAATATCAAACTCTTGTAAGAGTAAGATCCAACAGATTAATCTTGGTTTAGCATCTTGTTTTGAAAATAGGTATCTAAGAGCAGAATGGTCGGTATAGACCACCGTTTTTGCTAGAACGAGATATGATCAAAATTTGTCAAAAGCAAAGACAATAGCAAGGAGCTCTTTTTCAGTAGTTGTATAGTTCGTTTGTGCTCCTTGTAACGTCTTACTAGCATAATATATAGGTTGAAATCGTTTTTCAATCCTTTGTCCTAAAACGGCTCCCATTGCAAAATCACTTGCATCGCACATTAGTTCAAATGGTAGATTCCAATTTGGTGTTATCATGATCGGCGCATTAGTGAGTTTCTCTTTAAGAATATTAAAAGATTTGATACACTCATCTGAAAAGATGAATGGAGCATCCTTTTCTAAGAGTTTATTCATAGGAGTGGCAATTTTAGAAAAATCTTTTATGAAACGTCGGTAAAAACCGGCATGCCCTAGAAAACTCCTAACTCCTCTAACATTGGTGGGATGTGGAAGTTTAGCAATTACATCTACTTTAGCTCTATCCACTTCAATTCCTTCTTTTGAAATTTTATGACCAAGAACGATGCCTTCTTTAACCATGAAATGGCATTTCTCCCAATTAAGTACTAGATTTGATTGTTCACATCTAATAAGCATTCGTTCCAGATTAACTAGACATGATTCAAATGTATCACCGAAGACTGAAAAGTCATCCATGAAAACTTCCATGCATTCTTCTATCATGTCATGAAAAATCGCCATCATACACCTTTGAAAGGTTGCAGGGGTGTTACAAAGTCCAAATGGCATGCGTTTGTAAGTAAAAGTACCATAAGGGCACGTGAATGTGGTTTTCTCTTGGTCTTCGGGTGCTATTGGAATTTGAAAATATCCGGAAAATCCATCTAGGAAACAATAGTAACTATTTCCGGCTAATCTTTCCAACATTTGATCAATGAAAGGTAAGGGAAAGTGATCTTTTCTGGTGGCGTCATTTAATTTTCTATAATCAATACATACACGCCATCCTGTTACAGTCCTAGTAGGAATAAGCTCATTTTTCTCATTTGTAATGACAGTCATGCCACCCTTCTTAGGCACGCATTGAACTGGGCTTACCCATGGACTATCAGAGATTAGATAAATTAAACCTGCATCTAGCAGTTTAATAATCTCTTTCTTAACTACATCTTACATATTAGGATTTAGTCTTCGTTGGCGTTGCACATACGTTTTATGACCTTCTTCCATAAGGATTTTATGTGTGCAATACGAAGGACTTATTCCTTTAATATCATGAATCTTCCATGCAATGGCTGGTTTATGAGCTTTCAACACAGAAATGAGTTGTGATTTCTCATTTTCAGTAAGAGAAGACGATATTATTACAGGTAATTCAGATTCACCATGTAAATAAGCGTATTCTAAATGGTTTGGAAGTGGCTTTAACTCTAATTTCGGAGGTTCTTCTATCGATGATTTGTATCGATATCTGTCTTCTTCTTTTAGCATTTGAATTTCTTCTGTTGTTGGTTCATATCCATTAGCTATAAGTGTAGCTAACATTTCAGCTTCATCAATTGGTTCATTACCTTCTCCTAAAGAACATTCTCCTGTTCCTTGTAATTCTGGAAATTCTTCTAATAATTCTGCATGTGCATCTATAGTTTGAATATAATAACATGTATCATCTGCAGATTGCGGTTGTTGCATTGCTCTATCAACTAAAAAGGTAACACTCTCATCCTCTATACTTAGGGTCAATTTCTTACCGAACACGTCTATCATTGCTTTAGCCGTATTTAAGAATGGTCTTCCTAATATGAGAGGAACTTGAGAATCTTCTTCCATGTCCAGAACAACAAAATCTACTGGAAATACTAAAGTACCAACTTTAACTAGCATGTTCTCCATTATCCCTCTAGGATATTTTATTGATCTATCGGCTAGTTGTATGCTTATTCTGGTTGGTTTCAATTCTCCAAGGTCTAGTTTAGCGTATAGTGAATATGGCATTAGATTTATACTAGCACCTAAATCTGCCAATGCTTCTATTGAACTAAGACTACCCAGAAAACATGGAATTGTGAAACTTCATGGATCAGATAATTTTTCTGGTATCTTATTCAACAGCACTGCTGAACAATTAGCATTCATAGTAACAGCCGAGAGTTCTTCCATTTTCTTTCTATTTGAGATTAGATCTTTCAAGAATTTAGCATATCTAGGCATTCCTGAAATCACATCAATGAAAGGAAGATTTACATTTATCTGTTTAAACATATCCGAGAATTTGGATTGCTCGGCTTCAAGTTTCTCTTTCTTCATTTTACTCGGGTAAGGAAGTGGTGGTTGGTATGGTTTAACATAAGGTTTAGCCTTAACTGTGTTATCTTCATTAACCTTTTCAACTACCGGTTCTTTTTCCTTATCTTGATCAGGTTGTGGTTCTTGTGAAGTAGGAATAGCTTCATCAGAAGTTACAGGTATTTCAGGTGGTTTAAGTGTTGTACCACTTCTTGTGGTAATGGCTTTAGCTGTTTCATTCCGGGGGTTAGCATTTGTATCACTAGGTAGACTTCCCAGTTTTCTTTCACCTATTAACCTTGCTAGGTTACTTACTTCTTGTTCCAGATTTTGAATGGAAGCTTGTTGATTTCTAAATGCTTGAGCATTTTGTTCATTGGTTTGTTTCTGAGATGTGAAAAACTGCGTTTGAGTTTCAACTAGCTTCGTCATCATATCTTCTAAATTCGGCTTTTTATCATCGGGTTGTTGTGGTGGTTTGTTTTGAAAATTAGGTCTTTGCTGATTGTAAGTATTGTTGGATACTTGTTGATTGCTAGGACCTTGTTGGTTGTTGTATGGAATATTTCGGTTATAATTCTGGTTTTGATTGTAAATCGGTCTTGTCGGTTGATAATTATTCTGATAATTATTTCCAGGCCTTTGGTTTATGTATGAAATATTCTCTCTTTGTTCCATTGTTAATTCAATACTGAGACAATCTTTTGTCAAATGTGGTCCTCCACACTGCTCACAACTAATTCGTATTGAGTGAATATCCTTAGTCATCTTTTCCATTCGTCTCTCAACAGCATCTATCTTTGCGGAAATGGAATCTAAGTCATGGCTAGAATCGGCTCTAGCTGCTTTAGATGATCTAACGATATCTTTTTCTTGGTGCCACTCATGTGAGTGGGAAGCAGTGTTATCAATAATTTTGTAAGCATCAGTTTCGGTTTTCTTCATAATAGAACCACCAGCTGCTATATCTATGTCTTTCCTTGTAGTGATGTCGCATCCTTGGTAAAATATTTGTACTATTTGACAGGTGTCTATGTAGTGACCCGAACTTTTCCATGTTTATATATATTAATTGAGATTGATATTTACATGATTAAATGTTTCCAACATGTTAAGCAATCAAACTTGTTAAGACTTGATTAATTGAAATATGTTTCATATAGACAATTGACCACCCAAGTTGACCGGTGATTCACGAACGTTAAAACTTGTAAAAACTATATGGTGACATATATATGGATATATATATAGTTAACATGATACTATGATAAGTAAATATATCATTAAGTATATTAACAATGAACTACATATGTAAAAACAAGACTACTAACATAATGATTTTTAAACGAGACATATATGTAACGATTATCGTTGTAAAGACATTTAATGTATATATATCATATTAAGAGATATTCATACATGATAATATCATGATAATATAATAATTTAAAATCTCTTTTGATATTATAAACATTGGGTTAACAACATTTAACAAGATCGTTAACCTAAAGGTTTCAAAACAACACTTACATGTAACGACTAACGATGACTTAACGACTCAGTTAAAATGTATATACATGTAGTGTTTTAATATGTATTTATACACTTTTGAAAGACTTCAATACACTTATCAAAATACTTCTACTTAACAAAAATGCTTACAATTACATCCTCGTTCAGTTTCATCAACAATTCTACTCGTATGCACCCGTATTCGTACTCGTACAATACACAGCTTTTAGATGTATGTACTATTGGTATATACACTCCAATGATCAGCTCTTAGCAGCCCATGTGAGTCACCTAACACATGTGGGAACCATCATTTGGCAACTAGCATGAAATATCTCATAAAATTACAAAAATATGAGTAATCATTCATGACTTATTTACATGAAAACAAAATTACATATCCTTTATATCTAATCCATACACCAACGACCAAAAACACCTACAAACACTTTCATTCTTCAATTTTATTCATCTAATTGATCTCTCTCAAGTTCTATCTTCAAGTTCTAAGTGTTCTTCATAAATTCCAAAAGTTCTAGTTTCATAAAATCAAGAATACTTTCAAGTTTGCTAGCTCACTTCCAATCTTGTAAGGTGATCATCCAACCTCAAGAAATCTTTTTTTCTTACAGTAGGTTATCATTCTAATACAAGGTAATAATCATATTCAAACTTTGGTTCAATTTCTATAACTATAACAATCTTATTTCAAGTGATGATCTTACTTGAACTTGTTTTCGTGTCATGATTCTGCTTCAAGAACTTCGAGCCATCCAAGGATCCATTGAAGCTAGATCTATTTTTCTCTTTTCCAGTAGGTTTATCCAAGGAACTTAAGGTAGTAATGATGTTCATAACATCATTCGATTCATACATATAAAGCTATCTTATTCGAAGGTTTAAACTTGTAATCACTAGAACATAGTTTAGTTAATTCTAAACTTGTTTGCAAACAAAAGTTAATCCTTCTAACTTGACTTTTAAAATCAACTAAACACATGTTCTATATCTGTATGATATGCTAACTTAATGATTTAAAACCTGGAAACACGAAAAACACCGTAAAACCGGATTTACGCCGTCGTAGTAACACCGCGGGCTGTTTTGGGTTAGTTAATTAAAAACTATGATAAACTTTGATTTAAAAGTTGTTATTCTGAGAAAATGATTTTTATTATGAACATGAAACTATATCCAAAAATTATGGTTAAACTCAAAGTGGAAGTATGTTTTCTAAAATGGTCATCTAGACGTCGTTCTTTCGACTGAAATGACTACCTTTACAAAAACGACTTGTAACTTATTTTTCCGACTATAAACCTATACTTTTTCTGTTTAGATTCATAAAATAGAGTTCAATATGAAACCATAGCAATTTAATTCACTCAAAACGGATTTAAAATGAAGAAGTTATGGGTAAAACAAGATTGGATAATTTTTCTCATTTTAGCTACGTGAAAATTGGTAACAAATCTATTCCAACCATAACTTAATCAACTTGTATTGTATATTATGTAATCTTGAGATACCATAGACACGTATACAATGTTTTGACCTATCATGTCGACACATCTATATATATTTCGGAACAACCATAGACACTCTATATGTGAATGTTGGAGTTAGCTATACAGGGTTGAGGTTGATTCCAAAATATATATAGTTTGAGTTGTGATCAATACTGAGATACGTATACACTGGATCGTGGATTGATTCAAGATAATATTTATCGATTTATTTCTGTACATCTAACTTTGGACAACTAGTTGTAGGTTACTAACGAGGACAGCTGACTTAATAAACTTAAAACATCAAAATATATTAAAAGTGTTGTAAATATATTTTGAACATACTTTGATATATATGTATATATTGTTATAGGTTCGTGAATCAACCAGTGGCCAAGTCTTACTTCCCAACGAAGTAAAAATCTGTGAAAGTGAGTTATAGTCCCACTTTTAAAATCTAATATTTTTGGGATGAGAATACATGCAGGTTTTATAAATGATTTACAAAATAGACACAAGTACGTGAAACTACATTCTATGGTTGAATTATCGAAATCGAATATGCCCCTTTTTATTAAGTCTGGTAATCTAAGAATTAGGGAACAGACACCCTAATTGACGCGAATCCTAAAGATAGATCTATTGGGCCTAACAAACCCCATCCAAAGAACCGGATGCTTTAGTACTTCGAAATTTATATCATATCCGAAGGGTGTCCCGGAATGATGGGGATATTCTTATATATGCATCTTGTTAATGTCGGTTACCAGGTGTTCACCATATGAATGATTTTTATCTCTATGTATGGGATGTGTATTGAAATATGAAATCTTGTGGTCTATTATTATGATTTGATATATATAGGTTAAACCTATAACTCACCAACATTTTTGTTGACGTTTTAAGCATGTTTATTCTCAGGTGATTATTAAGAGCTTCCGCTGTCGCATACTTAAATAAGGACGAGATTTGGAGTCCATGCTTGTATGATATTGTGTAAAAACTGCATTCAAGAAACTTATTTTGTTGTAACATATTTGTATTGTAAACCATTATGTAATGGTCGTGTGTAAATAGGATATTTTAGATTATCATTATTTGATAATCTACGTAAAGCTTTTTAAACCTTTATTGATGAAATAAAGGTTATGGTTTGTTTTAAAATGAATGCAGTCTTTAAAAAACGTCTCATATAGAGGTCAAAACCTCGCAACGAAATCAATTAATATGGAACGTTTTTAATCAATAAGAACGGGACATTTCAGTTGGTATCTGAGCGTTGGTCTTAGAGAACCAGAATTTTGCATTAGTGTGTCTTATCGAGTTTGTTAGGATGCATTAGTGAGTCTGGACTTCGACCGTGTTTACTTGAAAAATGATTGCTTAACAAATTTTGTTGGAAACTATATATTTTTAACATGTGAATATTATGTGATATATTAATCTCTTAATGCGTTTGATATTATGTGATAGATGTCTACCTCTAGAACAAGTCCCATTGACTCACCTAATAATAATGAAGAGTCAAATGTAAATTGGAATGATTCGTGGACTGATTCACAAGTTCCCGAAGAGGAACCGGAAGAAGAGTCGGAACCGGAAGAAGAATCGGAACCGGAAGAAGAATCGGAACCGGATGAAGAAATAGAACCGGTGGGGGAAATAATAAAACGGTTAAGTAAAAGAAAATCCTCAACCAACTGACCAAGGTTAATTATGGTCAATGGTGTTTCCGCCAAGGAAGCAAAATATTGGGAGGATTACCAATTCTCCGATGAATCGGATTCCGACGAGAATTCCAATGATGTTATAGAAATTACCCCAACTGAATTTAAAAAGGCAAAAGAAAATAATAAGGGAAAGGGCATAAAAATAGAGAAATCTAATTCCAACCCCGATGAACTTTATATGTATCGTCAACCCCCGAAGTCCTTAAGTTGTAACAATGACCCGGGAACCTCTAAACCTCCAGGTTTTTCTAAACCAATGTGGACAACGACGGCTCGTATTAGGGGAACATCATATATCCCTAGAAACTTGGCAAAACGAACCAAAACCGAAGAAGAAGAAACGAGCGAGTCGGAATAAGATAGTTGTATTCGTGTGGTGTAATATATGTAATATAGTGTTCTTATGCTTTATGATATATGTAAAAATTGCTTGTATTAATAAGTAATTTTTTATGAATCTAACTCTTGTCTATTTTACAGTTTAAAAACACAAAATGGATAGACAACCCAATATTTTAAGAGACCTACCCGGAGACATGATTGATGAAATCTTGTCTAGAGTCGGCCAGAATTCCTCGGCACAACTATTTAAGGCGAGATCAGTTTGTAAGACATTCGAAGAACGTTCCAAGAATGTCTTGGTTTATAAGAGACTTTCGTTTGAAAGATGGGGGATAGCACATTGGGAAACCCATAAGTTACGATGTGTTTACTTTGACGCATATATTGCGGGGAACCCAAATGCTATTTTACGCAACGGGTTAAGAAATTATTTTGACTCAATATATCCGAATATTGGACTTCGTGATTTAGAAAAAGCGGCTAACATGCAACATAAAGAAGCATGTTATGCTTACGGATTAGTAATGTTCGCTTCTCACCAAAGTGAGAACAAGAACATCGGGCTACAACTATTAAACAAAATGTTTCCACAAGTGACGGAGTCGGTAATTGGGGTAAGAAATGAGGTTTTTAGATTGTTACGGGACTGTTGGACATTACGTAACCCTCGTCCCTTTGACGACGTTACAACACGCTGTTTTATCAATGGCCATAACGGTTATGTTCCACAAGACCAAGGATGGGAAGTAATCCTAGTAAAACCAGAATGCATGACTTGTTTCTGGACGTATGAATTACGTGTCTTTATTGCCTTTGCTGAACGACTTGTGTACTAGCTAGAATTATCTTCACAACCATCTTGTATCAAATTTATTGTGTGCTATATTTCATGCTATATGTAAAATAAGCGGTATTGTAAGTTTATAAAATATTGTGTAAAAGTTTGAACGCGAAATATTATTATAATCAGTTTTTCATATAGAATTGTAGTAGTTGAATTGTATATTAGCTACTAAGTATGAACTTAACGGGTAGGTACTACCCGAATTTAAACTTATAAAACGCTAATATGAAGAAAAAGCTTTTATAAATGAGTTCATATTATGCTACGAAATACTATTAACTACTCTTAATATTCTGTATGATTAACTTGTTCCATTTGACTATTTTGAAGGAAATGGCACCGACTACTCGACACACCGTGAATATGAATGAAGAGGAATTCCGTACTTTTCTAGCTTCAAACATAGCCGCAGTACAGGCTGCGCTACATATCAACAATAACCTTGGATCTGGCAGTACAGGAAATCGTGTAGGATGCACCTACAAAGAATTCACTGCCTGCAAACCTTTGGAATTTGATGGAACCGAAGGACCGATCGGATTGAAACGGTGGACCGAGAAGGTCGAATCGGTGTTTGCCATAAGTAAGTGTACTGAAGAGGACAAAGTGAAGTATGCTACGCATACCTTCACAGTTTCTGCGTTAACATGGTGGAATACCTATCTAGAGCAAGTGGGACAAGATGATGCTTACGCACTACCGTGGTCAGCATTCAAACACTTGATGAACGAGAAGTACTGTCCCAGAACCGAGGTCAATAAGCTCAAGACAGAACTTAGAGGGTTACGAACCCAAGGATTTGATATTACCACGTACGAAAGACGATTCACAGAATTGTGCCTATTGTGTCCGGGAGCATTCGAAGATGAGGAAGAGAAGATCGACGCGTTTGTGAAAGGATTACCGGAAAGAATCCAAGAAGATATAAGTTCACACGAGCCCGCCTCTATACAACAGGCATGTAGAATTGCTCACAAACTAGTGAACCAGATTGAAGAAAGAATTAAAGAACAGACTGCTGAAGAGGCCAATGTGAAGCAAGTCAAAAGAAAGTGGGAGGAAAACGGTGATAAGAATCACCAATACAACAACAACAGCAATTACAACAATAATCGCAACAATTATCCCAACAATCGCAACATCAATCGCAACTACAACAAACGGCCCAACAACAACAACAACAACAACAACAACAACAACAACAACAACAACAACAACAACAACAACAACAACAACAACAACAACAACAACAACAACAACAACAACAACAACAACAACAACAACAACAACAGCAACTACAACAATCATCCCAACAACAATAATAACCGCAACAACAACAACAATCAGAAGCAGCTATGCTAAAGGTGTGAAAAGTATCACTCGGGGTTCTGCACCAAATTTTGCAACAAGTGTAAAAGAAATGGTCATAGCGCGGCGAAGTGTGAGGTCTACGGACCAGGGGTTAATAGAACGAAAGGAACAAATGGTGTCGGAACGAGTAATGGCGCAGCAAGTAGTGTCGGAGAAAGTTATGCCAATGTAGTTTGTTATAAATGTGGAAAACCGGGCCACATTATTAGAAATTGCCCGAACCAGGAGAACACGAATGGACAAGGCCGCGGAAGAGTTTTCAATATTAATGCGGCAGAGGCACAGGAAGACCCGGAGCTTGTTACGGGTACGTTTCTTATTGACAATAAATCTGCTTACGTTTTATTTGATTCGGGTGCGGATAGAAGCTATATGAGTAGAGATTTTTGTGCTAAATTAAGTTGTCCATTGACGCCTTTGGATAGTAAATTTTTACTCGAATTAGCAAATGGTAAATTAATTTCAGCAGATAATATATGTCGGAATCGAGAAATTAAACTGGTTAGCGAAACATTTAAGATTGATTTGATACCAGTAGAGTTAGGGAGTTTTGATGTGATAATCGGTATGGACTGGTTGAAAGAAGTGAAAGCAGAGATCGTTTGTTACAAAAATGCAATTCGCATTATACGAGAAAAAGGAAAACCCTTAATGGTGTACGGAGAAAAGGGCAACACGAAGCTACATCTTATTAGTAATTTGAAGGCACAAAAACTAATAAGAAAAGGTTGCTATGCTGTTCTAGCACACGTCGAGAAAGTACAAACTGAAGAAAAGAGCATCAATGATGTTCCCATTGCAAAAGAATTTCCCGATGTATTTCTGAAAGAATTACCGGGATTACCCCCACATCGATCCGTTGAATTTCAAATAGATCTTGTACCAGGGGCTGCACCAATAGCTCGTGCTCCTTACAGACTCGCACCCAGCGAAATGAAAGAACTGCAAAGCCAATTACAAGAACTTTTAGAGCGTGGTTTCATTCGACCAAGCACATCACCGTGGGGAGCTCCTGTTTTGTTTGTCAAGAAGAAAGATGGTACATTCAGGTTGTGTATCGACTATCGAGAGTTGAACAAACTTACCATCAAGAATCGCTACCCACTACCGAGAATCGACGACTTATTTGATCAACTACAAGGCTCGTCTGTTTATTCAAAGATTGACTTACGTTCCGGGTATCATCAAATGCGGGTGAAAGAAGATGATATTCCAAAGACTGCTTTCAGAACACGTTACGGTCATTACGAGTTTATGGTCATGCCGTTTGGTTTAACTAATGCACCAGCTGTGTTCATGGACCTTATGAACCGAGTGTGTGGACCATACCTTGACAAGTTTGTCATTGTTTTCATTGATGACATACTTATTTACTCAAAGAATGACCAAGAACACGGTGAACATTTGAGAAAGGTGTTAGAAGTATTGAGGAAGGAAGAATTGTACGCTAAGTTTTCAAAGTGTGCATTTTGGTTGGAAGAAGTTCAATTCCTCGGTCACATAGTGAACAAAGAAGGTATTAAGGTGGATCCGGCAAAGATAGAAACTGTTGAAAAGTGGGAAACCCCGAAAACTCCGAAACACATACGCCAGTTTTTAGGACTAGCTGGTTACTACAGAAGGTTCATCCAAGACTTTTCCAGAATAGCAAAACCCTTGACTGCATTAACGCATAAAGGGAAGAAATTTGAATGGAATGATGAACAAGAGAAAGTGTTTCAGTTATTGAAGAAAAAGCTAACTACGGCACCTATATTGTCATTGCCTGAAGGGAATGATGATTTTGTGATTTATTGTGACGCATCAAAGCAAGGTCTCGGTTGTGTATTAATGCAACGAACGAAGGTGATTGCTTATGCGTCTAGATAATTGAAGATTCACGAACAAAATTATACGACGCATGATTTAGAATTAGGCGCGGTTGTTTTTGCATTAAAGACTTGGAGGCACTACTTATATGGGGTCAAAAGTATTATATATACCGACCACAAAAGTCTTCAACACATATTTAATCAGAAACAACTGAATATGAGGCAGCGTAGGTGGATTGAATTATTGAATGATTACGACTTTGAGATTCGTTACCACTCGGGGAAGGCAAATGTGGTAGCCGATGCCTTGAGCAGGAAGGACAGAGAACCCATTCGAGTAAAATCTATGAATATAATGATTCATAATAACCTTACTACTCAAATAAAGGAGGCGCAACAAGAAGTTTTAAAAGGGGGAAATTTAAAGGATGAAATACCCAAAGGATCGGAGAAGCATCTTAATATTCGGAAAGACGGAACCCGGTATAGGGCTGAAAGGATTTGGGTACCAAAATTTGGAGATATGAGAGAAATGGTACTTAGAGAAGCTCATAAAACCAGATACTCAATACATCCTGGAACGGGGAAGATGTACAAGGATCTCAAGAAACATTTTTGGTGGCCGGGTATGAAAGCCGATGTTGCTAAATACGTAGGAGAATGTTTGACGTGTTCTAAGGTCAAAGCTGAGCATCAGAAACCATCAGGTCTACTTCAACAACCCGAAATCCCAGAATGGAAATGGGAAAACATTACCATGGATTTCATCACTAAATTGCCAAGGACTGCAAGTGGTTTTGATACTATTTGGGTAATAGTTGATCGTCTCACCAAATCAGCACACTTCCTGCCAATAAGAGAAGATGACAAGATGGAGAAGTTAGCACGACTGTATTTGAAGGAAGTCATCTCCAGACATGGAATACCAATCTCTATTATCTCTGATAGGGATGGCAGATTTATTTCAAGATTCTGGCAGACATTACAGCAAGCATTAGGAACTCGTCTAGACATGAGTACTGCCTATCATCCACAAACTGATGGGCAGAGCGAAAGGACGATACAAACGCTTGAAGACATGCTACGAGCATGTGTTATTGATTTCGGAAACAGTTGGGATCGACATCTACCGTTAGCAGAATTTTCCTACAACAACAGCTACCATTCAAGCATTGAGATGGCGCCGTTTGAAGCACTTTATGGTAGAAAGTGCTGGTCTCCAATTTGTTGGAGTGAAGTGGGGGATAGACAGATTACGGGTCCGGAGATTATACAAGAAACTACCGAGAAGATCATCCAAATTCAACAACGGTTGAAAACCGCCCAAAGTCGACAAAAGAGCTACGCTGACATTAAAAGAAAAGATATAGAATTTGAAATTGGAGAGATGGTCATGCTTAAAGTTGCACCTTGGAAAGGCGTTGTTCGATTTGGTAAACGAGGGAAATTAAATCCAAGGTATATTGGACCATTCAAGATTATTGATCGTGTCGGACCAGTAGCTTACCGACTTGAGTTACCTCAACAACTCGCGGCTGTACATAACACTTTCCACGTCTCGAATTTGAAGAAATGTTTTGCTAAAGAAGATCTCACTATTCCGTTAGATGAAATCCAAATCAACGAAAAACTTCAATTCATCGAAGAACCCGTCGAAATAATGGATCGTGAGGTTAAAAGACTTAAGCAAAACAAGATACCAATTGTTAAGGTTCGATGGAATGCTCGTAGAGGACCTGAGTTCACCTGGGAGCGTGAAGATCAGATGAAGAAGAAATACCCGCATCTATTTCCAGAAGATTCGTCAACACCTTCAACAGCTTAAAATTTCGGGACGAAATTTATTTAACGGGTAGGTACTGTAGTGACCCGAACTTTTCCATGTTTATATATATTAATTGAGATTGATATTTACATGATTAAATGTTTCCAACATGTTAAGCAATCAAACTTGTTAAGACTTGATTAATTGAAATATGTTTCATATAGACAATTGACCACCCAAGTTGACCAGTGATTCACGAACGTTAAAACTTGTAAAAACTATATGGTGACATATATATGGATATATATATAGTTAACATGATATATGATAAGTAAATATATCATTAAGTATATTAACAATGAACTACATATGTAAAAACAAGACTACTAACTTAATGATTTTTAAACGAGACATATATGTAACGATTATCGTTGTAAAGACATTTAATGTATATATATCATATTAAGAGATATTCATACATGATAATATCATGATAATATAATAATTTAAAATCTCATTTGATATTATAAACATTGGTTTAACAACATTTAACAAGATCGTTAACCTAAAGGTTTCAAAACAACACTTACATGTAACGACTAACGATGACTTAACGACTCAGTTAAAATGTATATACATGTAGTGTTTTAATATGTATTCATACACTTTTGAAAGACTTCAAGACACTTATCAAAATACTTCTACTTAACAAAAATGCTTACAATTACATCCTCGTTCAGTTTCATCAACAATTCTACTCGTATGCACCCGTATTCGTACTCGTACAATACACAGCTTTTAGATGTATGTACTATTGGTATATACACTCTAATGATCAGCTCTTAGCAGCCCATGTGAGTCACCTAACACATGTGGGAACCATCATTTGGCAACTAGCATGAAATATCTCATAAAATTACAAAAATATGAGTAATCATTCATGACTTATTTACATGAAAACAAAATTACATATCCTTTATATCTAATCCATACACCAATGACCAAAAATACCTACAAACACTTTCATTCTTCAATTTTCTTCATCTAATTGATCTCTCTCAAGTTCTATCTTCAAGTTCTAAGTGTTCTTCATAAATTCCAAAAGTTCTAGTTTCATAAAATCAAGAATACTTTCAAGTTTGCTAGCTCACTTCCAATCTTGTAAGGTGATCATCCAACCTCAAGAAATCTTTGTTTCTTACAGTAGGTTATCATTCTAATACAAGGTAATAATCATATTCAAACTTTGGTTCAATTTCTATAACTATAACAATCTTATTTCAAGTGATGATCTTACTTGAACTTGTTTTCGTGTCATGATTCTGCTTCAAGAACTTCGAGCCATCCAAGGATCCATTGAAGCTAGATCTATTTTTCACTTTTCCAGTAGGTTTATCCAAGGAACTTAAGGTAGTAATGATGTTCATAACATCATTTGATTCATACATATAAAGCTATCTTATTCGAAGGTTTAAACTTGTAATCACTAGAACATAGTTTAGTTAATTCTAAACTTGTTCGCAAACAAAAGTTAATCCTTCTAACTTGACTTTTAAAATCAACTAAACACATGTTCTATATCTGTATGATATGCTAACTTAATGATTTAAAACCTGGAAACACGAAAAACACCGTAAAACCGGATTTACGCCGTCGTAGTAACACCGCGGGCTGTTTTGGGTTAGTTAATTAAAAACTATGATAAAATTTGATTTAAAAGTTGTTATTCTGAGAAAATGATTTTTATTATGAACATGAAACTATATCCAAAAATTATGGTTAAACTCAAAGTGGAAGTATGTTTTCTAAAATGGTCATCTAGACGTCGTTCTTTCGACTGAAATGACTACCTTTACAAAAACGACTTGTAACTTATTTTTCTGACTATAAACCTATACTTTTTCTGTTTAGATTCATAAAATAGAGTTCAATATGAAACCATAGCAATTTGATTCACTCAAAACGGATTTAAAATGAAGAAGTTATGGGTAAAACAAGATTGGATAATTTTTCTCATTTTAGCTACGTGAAAATTGGTAACAAATCTATTCCAACCATAACTTAATCAACTTGTATTGTATATTATGTAATCTTGAGATACCATAGACACGTATACAATGTTTTGACCTATCATGTCGACACATCTATATATATTTCGGAACAACCATAGACACTCTATATGTGAATGTTGGAGTTAGCTATACAGGGTTGAGGTTGATTCCAAAATATATATAGTTTGAGTTGTGATCAATACTGAGATACGTATACACTGGGTCGTGGATTGATTCAAGATAATATTTATCGATTTATTTCTGTACATCTAACTGTGGACAACTAGTTGTAGGTTACTAACGAGGACAGCTGACTTAATAAACTTAAAACATCAAAATATATTAAAAGTGTTGTAAATATATTTTGAACATACTTTGATATATATGTATATATTGTTATAGGTTCGTGAATCAACCAGTGGCCAAGTCTTACTTCCCAACGAAGTAAAAATCTGTGAAAGTGAGTTATAGTCCCACTTTTAAAATCTAATATTTTTGGGATGAGAATACATGCAGGTTTTATAAATGATTTACAAAATAGACACAAGTACGTGAAACTACATTCTATGGTTGAATTATCGAAATCGAATATGCCCCTTTTTATTAAGTCTGGTAATCTAAGAATTAGGGAACAGACACCCTAATTGACGCGAATCCTAAAGATAGATCTATTGGGCCTAACAAACCCCATCCAAAGAACCGGATGCTTTAGTACTTCGAAATTTATATCATATCCGAAGGGTGTCCCGGAATGATGGGGATATTCTTATATATGCATCTTGTTAATGTCGGTTACCAGGTGTTCACCATATGAATGATTTTTATCTCTATGTATGGGATGTGTATTGAAATATGAAATCTTGTGGTCTATTATTATGATTTGATATATATAGGTTAAACCTATAACTCACCAACATTTTTGTTGACGTTTTAAGCATGTTTATTCTCAGGTGATTATTAAGAGCTTCCGCTGTCGCATACTTAAATAAGGACGAGATTTGGAGTCCATGCTTGTATGATATTGTGTAAAAACTGCATTCAAGAAACTTATTTTGTTGTAACATATTTGTATTGTAAACCATTATGTAATGGTCGTGTGTAAATAGGATATTTTAGATTATCATTATTTGATAATCTACGTAAAGCTTTTTAAACCTTTATTGATGAAATAAAGGTTATGGTTTGTTTTAAAATGAATGCAGTCTTTGAAAAACGTCTCATATAGAGGTCAAAACCTCGCAACGAAATCAATTAATATGGAACGTTTTTAATCAATAAGAACGGGACATTTCAGTCTAAACCATGTTGCGGACATCCTCTTAACAACTTTCCAAACCTTGTCCACGCCTCATATAGAGTTCCATTCGGCTTCTGTGTAAACGTAACAATTTCTGCTTGAAGTCTTACGGCTTTAGATGCAGGAAAGAATTGTTTAAGAAATTTGTCAACTAAAACATCCCATGTATCAATCGCCCCTTCAGGTAATGATTCCAACCAATCTTTGGCTTCTCCCTTTAAAGTCCAGGGAAATAACATGAGATATATCTGTTCATCCTTCACTTCTCGGATTTTAAATAGTGTGCAGATCCTATTAAAGGTACGTAAATGTTCATTTGAATCTTCCTTCGGCGCACTACTAAATTGGCATTGATTAGTCACCATGTGTAGAATTTGTCCTTTGATTTCATAATCTGGCGCATTAATGTCTGGATGAGTAATTGCGTGACCTTGGCCAGTGCATTTAGCTCTCATTCGGTCTTCCATACTTAAAGGTTCCAGATTCTCCATAATTGAATTTGTTGAATCGGAATCACTAGAGGATTCTGATTTAATGGTTCGTTCCTCAACAATCTCTGTTTGAATGATTGGTGGTTCCGGAGGAAAGTTTAGTGGTTCAGGATCTACGAATCGTCCCTGAATATTCTCCGGATTCTCAATTGTGAGGTCGGGTTCAAAAAATGGATTATCGGAAATTTGAACTGAAGTACTTGGTCGACTGGATGACGATTCTAAAGAAAAATCAACGGCAGTAATATTTGCTAAATGTCTTGATCTAGTTACAGGTGGTAAACGTACAAAAGGTGGTGAACGTCTTGCTCGGTGCATTCACTGAATATCCTATTAGTTTTTAAAAGGAAAGAAAAATTATAATAAGTTATCTAATCAATAGACTTTTCTGATTTTGCCCACGTTTCGAATAGCCAAAAGATGCAGCAGAGGGGCAGGATTCGTTTGGTCTCAATATAATTGAGGACTGTTTGGCTCCAATAACCTGGTCCACGTACAAATCCAACTATTACTACGAACCAGAAAATTTTGATGTCTATTAATTTAACCACTTAAAATAAATTTTCGTAATTTTAAGAAATTTAGATAAGAAGTAGAATAAAAATCTATGTCCTAAAACTAGAATAGCGAGAAATAAGAAAGAAAAAGAGTTCGTCGGAAAAAGGTCGAAAAAGAAAAATGGTTGAAAAATAAAAGGTGACGGAAAAATAAAAGAAACTTATAAAACTTAAAAACAATTGACTAACCTAACCTTATTACTACAACTAACTTAAAATTATAATCGCAAATTGAGATTACTAATTGGAATGATAATTCATACATAGGTAAAAGTCGTCTAAAAATATTAAAGCTTACAGGAAAAACTATATCCCAAATGGAAATAACTTAAAAAGAAACTAAAACTTAAAAAGGCGTCGCAAAATTCTAAAGCACCTAAATCTTAGTCTAAAGAAAAAGCACTTAAGGAATTCTACGGCAAAGCCTAAAAATCTAGAAGTAAAAATAACTATGTCAAAAACTAAGTTTAAAATTAAATATGAGCTAAATATTACGCTAAAACGATTAGAAAGGGACAAAATATAAAAATATACAAAAAGTTGTAAAAAGTACAATTTTTATAAAAATATTATTTTTATATTATTTATTTATTAAAACTATTAATTTTATAATTTAATTAAACTTAAATAACTAAATATACAAATTAATTAAAACTTAAATTAAATACTAAATTAATTAAATATTTAACCCTAATACAAATTAATTAATAATAATTAATAATACTCCGTAATTAATGCAGATTAGGGTTCTGTGTGGCCCGTGTCAGACGGCTCCGCGAGTCGCGGTTTTCAAAGCATCAAACCCCGCGACTCGCGGGGTTCCAGAATTCAACTGACAGGTTATTTAATATTCGACGCGTTTTTATTTTATTTTTTTTTCTATTTTCTGTTTTTATATTTTTCTGTTTTAAAATCTAAATATTTGTATATAAAAAAAAACTTATATTTAAAAACTAAAATAAAAATAGAGTTACTTTATAATTTTATAAATAAAAATCTTAAAGCTAGATTTATATATATATATATTTTTTTTCGGTTTTTTTATATTTATAAAATATATTTATAAAATAAATTAAATAAAACTTATATTTTTACAAACTAAAGAAAATTTATAAAACTTAAATATTTAACAAAATCTTAAAAATACTTTATATTTTTGTTTTTATTTTTATATTTTCGAATATTTAAAAACGTATTTTTATATAAAAACGAATTTTAATAAAAGTAAACTAAAAATCTTTTTTTTTATATTAGCGTTGCGCTTCCGGCGTTTATGTAACATCCCGCCTTTTTCCATTTACTTTTCCGTTATACTAATATAAAGTCCGTTATATGTTTATAACATCTCCCGTTGATACGCGTTTAAAATTATCTCGTTTAGGTAATTCCCGCACCCGAACGAAAGTTGAGGGACTAAACTTGACAAGGGATCAAACTCTTGACTAGGTCAAAGGGTCAAACCCCTTTCACCCATTCATTATCATCTCCATCTCTCTCTCTTTCTCTCTAGCAAGAACACACACCCATTTACCAAATTCATTCAATCATCATCTAAATTCGATCTAGGAGACTTACAACAAAATAAACTACATATTTGTGATCCTCTCTTCCTCCTCTTCATTTTGGTACCAACTTCATCTCATTTGGGTAACTTTCTAAAATCACTAGATTTTGTGTTCTTGATGTTTTTAACTTATAAAAGTGTTAATTAGTGTCTATGGCTCAAGTCTAACATGAATATATGATTTATATGCTCGATCTCGTTGTTTTAGTGTAACTAGCATGAACTTGAATTTTGGTGTGTTGTTCTTGAATTTTGGATGATCATATGTTGTTAGATGTTAAAAGTTGATGCTTTAATTGTGTTACTAGTATCATTAGCTTCATTTTGATGTATAGATTGATTAAAGAAACTTCATAAACGCGATTATTGATTTTGTGAACTTTTGGTTAGGGTTGACAACTCTTAAAACGAACTTTTGATGCGTTGAATGCTTGTTAATGTTATTGATAAGTGTTTAGTTGTATTACATGTTTCATTACCTTCAAAACGGCATATCATATGTATAAATTGGATTCCCGAAACTTAAATTGCAATTGATAAACTTGAAACTTGAAAATAAACCTCTATTGATCACTTGGCGGGATTTCGGTTATAGTATATGATGTTTTGCTTGATGAAAAGTGCTTAGTTGCGTTCCTTGTCGAAAGAGCTTTAAGATAATATAAAATACATGTTCTAATTGTTTGCGGATCATAAAATGTGATTGTTTGTATTTTGGTTCGTCCATTTGAGGAATACAGCAAACAGGGCCTGGAAACCGATTAGGACGCCGTCCAGATACTGGGGACGCCGTCCCACCTTTTGAACCTAGACGCCGTCTAGGATATCAGGATGCCGTCCCACCCTTCATTGTGGGACGCCGTCTAGCCATTTGGGACGCCGTCCCATTGTACTAAAACTGGCTGTTTGCTTTGGTCATTTGACATAAAAATGTTTGCTATGCTACGGACCTCCGATTAACATGAAACTTGGCCAACATGCTCATATATGATTATATAACTTAGAAAAATTGTCGGATACCCAACCCGACCCCGTTGACTTTTCCGTTGACTTTGACCCGACCAAGTTGACTTTTAATCAAACTTAACCAAATAATTGTGCAATCGTTCTAACATGTTTTTATACTTGTACCTTGCATGAAACATGACAATTTGATTCACATGCTATATTAATCGAGTCATAACGAGCCATAGGACTAATTGAACATCTTTGACCAATCGTGACTATCGTTATTGATACAACCTATTTGTTTAGGTCAAGACTAGCATTGTTCTTTGCACACATTTACTTGTTGAAGTACTTTACTACTCGTGCATTCAAGGTGAGATCATAGTCCCACTTTTACTCTTTTTGAACTTACATTTGGGATGAGAAAACATAAACATTTCTTTACTAAGTGAACACAAGTACAGGAAAACAAACATTCTACATACGAGTTTAGAACAAAATCCTCAATTCGATTATCATTAGTTACA